>NC_067398.1:520800343-521107843 GCF_016432865.1 Antechinus flavipes | reverse complement strand
CAGCTTGGTAGAAAACACACAAACACACACACACATAGAGACACATTATTGAAGAAAATAACACATTAGCAGGATTCTCAGAATATGGTACAGTAAGTTGGCAAATTGCAAGCTCTCCAAATTTTCCCCACAAATAGAACAAAATTTGTATCTCAGGGAGAATATAGACTAGTGAAAAAATCCGGAAGACTTGGGGCAGAACAGAGGTTCTCTTGATACAACTAGAGAAGATGTGAAGAAAGACCCTAGTTGAATATTAATTTGTCTGAAATGCAAACACGTCCAAGCCAGCTCCATAGAAACATGAAATGGGGATCACTCAAACTATTTGGGTATAGCTGGAATAGCAGCAAGAACGGTAAAGACTTTCTTCTTCCAGATTGTTTGTCCAGTGAAGACAAAGTGAACCTGAGATTACTGGGAATGCCAGGCCCAGCTCTGCTGCTGAGACATGGCCCTGGACAAGAAGGAACCAGCATATGGTAAGTGCAGAAGCAGCAGGGCAGAAGCATTGCCGACTGTGGGCACTTGCAGGAGGGTGTAGGTTTTTGTTTGGTGTTCCTGGTCAGAGTGGAAATGTGAAGGGAAGCTAGAGGCTCCATACCCTCACCCAACCATTCAAGGTGCTTACCCTAATACCTCTCATTAAAAAAAAAAAAAAAAGAATTGACAAAGAAGAAAGAACCCCACCATTGAAACATATTATGAGAATAGGGAAAATTGGAGTTCATCATCAGAGGACATTTTAATTAATTAATTAATTAAAAAAGCTTCTACCCCAAAGAGTAACATAAAATGGCTACCTTCCCAGAGAGAATTTAAAGAACTCAAAAAAGAATTTAAAAATAAAATGAAAGGCATTGAGGGGAAAAAAATCCAAAATTATAAAAAATGAGCTAACCAACTAGAATAGGAGGTACAGATTCTCAAAAAATGAAAATCATTCTTTGAAAATTAGAATTGGACAAGGGAAAGCCAGTGAAGCTATGAGAGACCGAAAAATAACAAAACAGATTATAAAAAATGAGAAAATAGAATAGAATGTGAAACAACTCATAAGAAAAACAAGAGATCTGGAGAACAGGTAAAGAAGAGAAACTGTAAGAATAATTGGACTGTCAGAAATTTGTGACCAAAAAGAGAATCTCAACAGAATAATGCAGGAAATAATCCGAGTAAATTGTTCTAGAGTGATAAAACATAAGAGGAAAATAGAAATAGAAAAACTCTACCAATTACTACCTCAACATGATCCTTTGTGCAAAACTCACATGAAGATTATTGCCCAATTTTGAAATCCCCAGATCAAAGAGAAAATTTTGCAAGAAACAAGAGAAAAAAGCAATTCAAATACCCTGTTACTAAAATTAGAATTGTACATGACTTGTCAGCAGCTGCAACAAAAGACCACGGTACTATAATTATAACTGACGATCAAAAGAACTACCTCTGTGCGCAAAATATTATATCTAGAAAAATCGCTTATAATTTTTAGCGAGAAAAAATGGACTTTCAAAAAACTTGCAGATTTTTCAAAACTTTCTATCAACCAAACCCAAATTTAATAGAAAATATAACATGTAAAAGCCAACATTAAAGATCAGTTTTAAGGAACTCAACATGGACAATCTGTTTAAACATGGGCAAATTATTTATGTTTTTTTAATATTGCAAATGTATATTATATATTTGAAATTCACATCAACAATAGCATAGCTCAAAAGAAAGATTGGCAGTTAAGGTAGAAATAATAATCATATATAGTGGGCATAGACCAAATGACAACAAATATGGCATTAAATGAACTTTGATTGACTATTGACCAGATCAGCAGATGAGAGAGTAGCATACTTAAATATTCTTGACTTAGTTAAAAAAAAAAAAAGGAATATCACAGATGCTATTAACCTCCAAATGATCAATATGATTGCAAATTGAAGTATATTTTCTTTTTATTTCTTTAGTTTTTTTTTTTTTGTCTCCCCAGCCTCTAGAACAAGGCAAATATGGAAAAATGGCATTGAATATATATAGCATCATGTTTCTTGACATCTCAGTGGGTGGGGAAACTAATAGAAAGAGGGAAAGAATGCAAATCAAAATGAAAATGAAATTTAAAAAAAAATGTACTCACCATGTTTCAATATTAGTTTTTTACCTTTACCAATGCATTCTCATGTCATTCTTCATCAAAAGCTATAGAAACCTTAATGACATTAATTTATTCCTTGAAGGTTTAAAAAAAGTTTTATATTAATTATTATGTCATTTGATAGCTCTCTTCTACCTAGATCATCAATTTCTATTTATTCTTTAAGTTTAAACTAAATTATTCCTCTTTCCAATTTATTTAGAGGTACTTTAGCAGTTTTGGTCCTCTCCTTTAATCAGTTAACTTTAAGCAGTTAAATTCTAATTGTAGTTCTAGCATATTTGAATTGTTTTTGTTTTTCTCTTGTTTCTTGCAAAATTTTCTCTTTGATGTGGGGATTTAAAAATTGGTCAATAACCTTCCTGTGTTTTTTTCCATAGTTCAGATTCATTGAGTATATTTCTTTGTAATCTATCCACCAGTCAAAAATATTTATTAAAAACCTACTATTTGCTATGCACTGTGCTTTCTAAATATTATCTCATTTGATAGTTGTAACAATACTAGGATATAAGTGTTATTTTGCAGTGGAGAAAACTGAGGCAGGAAGAAATTGAGTAAATTGCTCAAAGTCATGCAGAGTTCTTGTTTGTTGTGACATTTGACCACTGGTCTTCCTGACTCCAGACCCAGTACTCAATCTAATGCACCATTGACTGTATCAAAAGAGTAATGTGCATTTATAAACACATTACATAAATGATAAATGGGAAGTAATCAAGGAAGGGAAGGCAATAAAATTAGATAGGAGAGGGAATGGTTTCTGTTAGGTTGTAGAAGTGTTTCCCTATGTCAGTCACTTAATTACTTAATTCCATTAGCTATTTCCTAAGACTATAATTTCAGAAAAAAGTCAATGTATTCTAATAGTTTCCTCATCTAAGAATTCCTTGTACAGGAAAAAAAAATGATACAAGAGATTAAATCCTTTTCCCTATTGCTGGTATTTTTATTAAAGTATCCATCATTTTTTACTTTATCTAACTTCCCCCCAAAAGAACTTCTTCTTTGGAGAAAGCAATTTCTTTTCTTTTAATATCTTGTCCAACTTTGTGGTTAAATAAATGTTTCTTGATCATCTCACTGATTATAGATTAGTGTTGATATTAGAAAGAAAATGGTCATCTGTGAGAAGTTAGGATGTTCATGGCATGATTTGGTAGCATAATATGATAATATGATTTCCAGGATCATATATTCTCAGACATGGAGGTTCTATCAAACTGAAAAAAGCCATAAAATATAATTGATAATCAGTACAAACTACTATCTAGTATATGAATTCTATCCCATATATATATCCTTTTCAGGTGCTCTAGTCTCTTAAATATCACCTTTGTTGGAGAATTCACTACTTCACGAGCTAGGCAGCCCATTCCATCCTTGGTAGTGCCCAATATCCTTGGGCAGTTGTAATTGTTATGCCTTTTTTATTTTATACAAAATAAATTACTTTTTTATTTTAACACTTTTTACTTTTCGAAGACAAATATTTAGTCTACTTTATCTTTTTTTTCTTTGATTGTGCTTCCTCATTTCTTCAAATCAATCCACACATTACATAGAACTATACTCATCATCTTGGTCATTCTCTTTTGAACACATCCTAATTAAATAATGGTTTTTCAAAACTATACTCTCATAATATTAATAAATACATATAATAATTACTAATAAGTAAGTAATAAGCATAAACATAAGTAAATAAGTAAAAAAATAAAAAGGTAAAAATAAGTTAAAAGTGAATAAAAAGATAATATTGAATTTCTCTTTGCCTCTCTCTCCCTCTTTCAGTTTCTTTTTCTGTCTTTTTTTCTGCTTATCTATCTTTGACAAGATAGGCATTTAAGTTACAATCAGAATATTAAGCTTGTCAATTAAATCTCCAATTTTCCACTGTTATGACATCATGATTATGTGTGTGTGTGTGTGTGTGTGTGTGTATACACATACATACATAGACATACAAAAAATCATTTCAGGTTTTTGTGTGGTTTAATTTTCATGAACATTAGGGTCTTGCACCATTTTAAAGTGTTAGATTGATGGTGCCATGGTAATAATAACAAGTCAGTCAGGAAAGCCTGAATTCAAATGTACCCATAGAAATTTAATACCTGTGTTACCTTGGGCTTAACTTTTATAGTTTTGCCTCATTTCCTCAAGTGTACATAAAGCTTATAATAGAATTTCCTTTAACAGTGTTTTATATTATTATGTCTTAATGAAAAACTGATTTCATTGAAGTAGGGATCTCCTGATGTAAAAACTTTTCTTGAAATTTAAATTGGATGGCATCTTAAGTATAATTATAATTAAATTATATTTTTTGTGAATTGTGTAGAGTTGGGCATGAAGAGATTAAATAATTTGCCCATAGTCAGACAATTTCTATTTGTAAAAGTCAGAATTTGAACTCAGGAAAACACCAAGAAAACACCAAGATAAGCCCTGTATCATCTCTTGTTTTAGCAATATGATGTAAAAATAATGATGCTCCTTCAAATATGTCAATATTTTATATTGCATTTATAGCAATACTATACTGGAGTCAGGTTTTAGAATAAAGATACTTCAGTTTAAATTCCAGTTGTGACATTAGCTTTTTGACTTAATGAAATTCCCAATTTTTTTTTCTGGTTTCAGATTCCTCATTTTTAAAAGGAGAAATTTTGACTTCATCATAGCTTTCCAATGCTAATAGTTTATGAATATATGAATGCCTTTCAGAAATAACTGGTAATAATGTTGTCAAAATAATGAAAATAAAATTAAAATTATTGTATTTGTTTTCTTAAGTGTAGGGAATACTCTATTATGCAAAAAAAAAATTAGTATGCTTTAATAAATATGACCATTGCCATATATTTAATACAAAATTAAATACTATTTCACTGTCAGTGGTCTACAAGAAAAATACATTTATTATAAGAGTAGAATAATAGTTTGTGAATCTGTGAATGTCTTTCAGAAATAATTTGTGTGGTTGTGTGTGTGATGTGGGTCAGTGTGTGATTTAGATCTGTCTTATATTATTGACTCACACTAAGTTTATAGTAGAATAAAAATTCCAAATATTTTTCTAGACAAGTTAATAAAAACATCATTGTAGCAACATATTTTCACACTATTCATATCAGTATTCTAATGAAAGGAATATGTTAGTCCATTAAATATTCTATATGTAAAAATTCATAAGGCCTAAGGAATGTATAGTGATACATGATAGGATAGATGATAAGGAACCTTATTTTGGACTTAGTAAATCTGTTATGTGGCCGGTCAGAATTACTGTCTCAAGTAGCCATTTTAAATCATTTCATCTTCATTCAATCACTCATGATTAAAAAAGTTTATTATGAACTAAAGTATCTCTTATTTGTAATTTATATTCATTTTATAATGCACAAAATAATTTTCATTCTGAAATAGAAGGGCAAAAGTTGTTGCCTGGAAAAGAATATCAGGCATTCAATGATTTTATGTTTATGTTGGTACATTAAAGTGTCACTTCAGAATTGTTTTGATTTGCATTTCTCCAATCAATAATAATTTAGAGCATTTTTTCCTATAACTTCTTTTTTTTTTTATTAAGTTTTTTTATTTAATAATTACATTATATTGACACTCATTTCTGTTCCGATTTTTTTCCCCTCCCTCCCTCCACCCCCTCCCCTAGATGGCAAGCAGTCCTTTATATGTTGGATATGTTGCAGTATATCCTAGATACAATATATGTTTGCAGAACCGAACAGTTCTCTTGTTGCATAGGGAGAATTGGATTCAGAAGGTATAAATAACCCGGGAAGAAAAACAAAAATGCAGATAGTTCACATTCGTTTCCCAGTGTTCTTTCTTTGGGTGTAGCTGCTTTTGTCCGTCATTTATCAATTGAAACTCAGGTCTCTTTGTCAAAGAAATCCACTTCCATCAAAATATGTCCTCATACAATATCGTTGTCGAAGTGTATAATGATCTCCTGGTTCTGCTCATTTCACTTAGCATCAGTTCATGAAGGTCTCTCCAAGCCTCTCTGTATTCATCCTGCTGGTCATTTCTTACAGAACAATAATATTCCATAACATTCATATACCACAATTTACCCAGCCATTCTCCAATTGATGGGCATCCATTCATTTTCCAGTTTCTAGCCACTACAAACAGGGCTGCTACAAACATTTTGGCACATACAGGTCCCTTTCCCTTCTTTAGTATTTCTTTGGGATATAAGCCCAATAGAAACACTGCTGGATCAAAGGATATGCACATTTTGATAATTTTTTGGGCATAATTCCAGATTGCTCTCCAGAATGGTTGGATTCGTTCACAACTCCACCAACAATGCATTAGTGTCCCAGTTTTCCAGCATCCCCTCCAACATTCATCATTATTTTTTCCTGTCATCTTAGCCAATCTGACAGGTGTGTAGTGGTATCTCAGAGTTGTCTTAATTTGCATTTCTCTGATCAATAATGATTTGGAACACTCTTTCATATGAGTGGTAATAGTTTCAATCTCATCCTCTGAAAATTGTCTGTTCATATCCTTTGACCATTTATCAATTGGAGAATGGCTTGATTTCTTATAAATTTGAGTCAGTTCTCTATATATTTTGGAAATGAGGCCTTTATCAGAACCTTTAACTGTGAAAATGTTTTCCCAGTTTGTTGCTTCCCTTCTAATCTTGTTTGCATTAGTTTTATTTGTACAAAGGCTTTTTAATTTGATGTAATCGAAATTTTCTATTCTGTGATCAGTAATGGTCTCTAGTTCATCTTTGGTCACAAATTTCTTTCTCCTCCACAAGTCTGAGAGATAAACTATTCTATGTTCCTCTAATTTATTTATAGTCTCGTTCTTTATGCCTAGGTCATAGACCCATTTTGATCTTATCTTGGTATATGGTGTTAAGTGTGGGTCCATGCCTAATTTCTGCCATACTAATTTCCAATTATCCCAGCAGTTTTTATCAAATATTGAATTCTTTTCCCAGAAGTTAGGGGCTTTGGGTTTGTCAAACACTAGATTGCTATAATTGACTATTCTGTCTTGTGAGCCTAGCCTTTTCCACTGATCCACTAATCTATTTCTTAGCCAATACCAAATGGTTTTGGTGACTGCTGCTTTATAATATAATTTTAGATCAGGTACAGCTAGGCCACCTTCATTTGATTTTTTTTTCATTAGTTCCCTTGAGATTCTCGACTTTTTATTGTTCCATATGAATTTTGTTGTTATTTTTTCTAGATCAATAAAATATTTTCTTGGAAGTCTGATTGGTATAGCACTAAATAAATAGATTAGTTTAGGGAGTATTGTCATCTTTATTATGTTCGCTCGGCCAATCCAAGAGCACTTAATATTTTTCCAATTATTTAAGTCTGACTTTATTTGTGTGGAGACTTTTTTATAATTTTGCTCATATAATTCCTGACTTTCCTTTGGTAGATAGATTCCCAAATATTTTATGGTATCAACAGTTATTCTGAATGGAATTTCTCTTTGTATCTCTTGCTGTTGGGTTTTGTTGGTGATGTATAAAAATGCTGAGGATTTATGGGGATTTATTTTGTAGCCAGCTACTTTGCTAAAATTATGAATTATTTCCAATAGCTTTTTGGTAGAATCTCTGGGGTTCTCTAGGTATACCATCATATCATCTGCAAAGAGTGATAGTTTGGTTTCCTCATTGCCTACTCTAATTCCTTTTATATCTTTCTCGACTCTTATTGCCGAGGCTAGTGTTTCTAATACGATATTAAATAATAATGGTGATAGTGGGCAACCTTGCTTCACTCCAGATCTTACTGGGAAAGGTTCCAGTTTTTCCCCATTGCATATGATGCTTACTGATGGTTTTAAATATATGCTCCTGACTATTTTAAGGAAAAGTCCATTTATTCCTATGCTCTCAAGTGTTTTTATTAGGAATGGATGTTGGATTTTATCAAATGCTTTTTCTGCATCTATTGAGATGATCATGTGGTTTTTGTTTGTTTGGTTATTGATATAGTCAATTATGCTAATAGTTTTCCTAATATTGAACCAGCCCTGCATTCCTGGTATAAATCCTACTTGGTCATAGTGTATTATCCTGGTGACAATTTTCTGTAATCTTTTTGCTAATATTTTATTTAAGATTTTAGCATCAATATTCATTAGGGAGATTGGTCTATAATTTTCTTTCTCTGTTTTCAGCCTACCTGGTTTAGGTATCAGTACCATATCTGTGTCATAAAAGGAGTTTGGTAGGACTCCTTCAATCCCTATTTTTTCAAATAGTTTATATAACATTGGAGTTAATTGTTCTTTAAATGTTTGGTAGAATTCACATGTAAATCCATCTGGTCCTGGGGATTTTTTCTTAGGGAGTTGATTGATAGTTTGTTCTATTTCTTTTTCTGAGATGGGACTGTTTAGGATATTTACTTCTTCCTCTGTTAGTTTGGGCAAGCTGTATTTTTGGAGGTATTTTTCTATTTCATTTAAGTTGTCGAATTTATTGGCATAAAGTTGGGCAAAGTAACTCCTAATTATTGCTCTAATTTCCTCTTCGTTAGTGGTGAGTTCTCCCTTTTCATTTTTAAGACTAACAATTTGATTTTCCTCTTTCCTTTTTTTAATCAGATTTACTAAGGGTTTGTCTATTTTGTTGGTTTTTTCATAGAACCAACTCTTAGTTTTATTAATCAATTCAATAGTTTTTTTACTTTCAATTTTATTGATCTCACCTTTTACTTTTAGAATTTCAAGTTTAGTGTTTGACTGGGGTTTTTTAATTTGTTCCTTTTCTAGCATTTTTAATTGCAAACCCAATTCATTGACCTTTTCTTTCTCTATTTTATACAAATAGGCCTCTAGAGATATGAAATTTCCCCTTATTACCGCTTTGGCTGCATCCCATACATTTTGGTATGATGTCTCATTATTATCGTTTTCTTGGGTGAAGTTATTAATTATGTCTATGATTTGCTGTTTTACCCAATCATTCTTTAGTATGAGATTATTTAGTTTCCAATTATTTTTTGGTCTACTTCCCCTGCTTTTTTGTTGAATGTAATTTTCATTGCATCGTGGTCTGAAAAGGATGCATTTACTATTTCTGCCTTACTACATTTGAGTTTGAGGTTTTTATGTCCTAATATATGGTCAATTTTTGTATAGGTTCCATGAACTGCTGAAAAGAAAGTGTATTCCTTTCTGTCTCCATTACATTTTCTCCAGAGATCTATCATATCTAGCTTTTCTAGTATTCTGTTTACCTCTTTAACTTCTTTCTTATTTATTTTCTGGTTTGATTTATCTAATTCTGAGAGTGCAAGGTTAAGATCTCCCACTATTATAGTTTTACTGTCTATTTCTTCTTGCAGCTCTCTTAGTTTCTCTTTTAAGAATTTAGATGCTACCCCACTTGGTGCATATATGTTTAATATAGATAGTGCTTCATTATCCATGCTACCCTTTAGCAAGATATAGTGTCCTTCCTTATCTCTTTTAATTAGGTCAATTTTTGCTTTAGCTTGATCTGAGATCAGGATGGCTACCCCTGCTTTTTTGACTTCACCTGAAGCATAGTAGATTTTGCTCCAACCTTTTACCTTTAACCTGCATGTATCTCCCCGCTTCAGGTGTGTTTCCTGTAAACAACATATTGTAGGATTCTGGCTTTTAATCCATTCTGCTAACCGCTTCCTCTTTATGGGGGAGTTTACCCCGTTCACATTTATGGTTAGAATGACCAATTCTGTATTACTTGCCATCTTGTTAACCCCGGTTTATGCTTTCCTCCCTTCTTTCCCCTTTCCCCCCTTCCAAGTATTAAGCTTGTGAGCACCCCTTGTTTCTCACAGCCCTCCCTTTTTAGTGTCCCTCCCCCGCCTTAGAGTTCCTCCCCCTATCTTACCCCTTTCCCTCCCAGTTCCCGTATTCCCTTCCGCTTAGCTTATTCCTTCCCTTTCCACTTTTCCCTTCTCACTTTTCAATGAGATGGGAGAAGTTTCACCATAGATTGAATATGTCTTAAGATTTTTCACTTAAAGCCAATTCTGAAGGCAGTAAGATACCCACTATATTCATCCCCCTCCATTCTTTCTCTCAGATATAATAGGTTTCCTATGCCTCTTCATGAGATGTACTACCCCCACTTTACCCTTTTTCTGGTACAATGTCCTTTCCACATCAATTTCTAGAACAAGGTATACATGTATTCTTTATGCATCTATATAGTCAAAATATAGTTCCCAAGATTAATCTTTACCTTTTTAGATTTCTCTTGAGTTCTATATTTGTAGATCAAACTTTTTGTTAAGTTCTGGTTTTTTCATCAGAAATAGATGAAATTCGCTTACTTCGTTGAATGTCCATCTTCTTCCCTGGAAAAAGATGCTCATTCTCGCTGGGTAAGTTATTTTTGGTTGCATACCAAGTTCTTTAGCCTTTCGGAATATCATATTCCAGGCCCTTCGATCTTTTAATGTGGATGCTGCCAGATCCTGGGTGATCCTTATTGTGGCTCCTTGATACTTGAATTGGGTTTTTCTAGCCGCTTGCAATATTTTTTCTTTCATCTGAGGGTTCTGGCATTTGGCCACTATATTCCTTGGTGTTTTGATTTTAGGATCCCTTTCAGTGGGTGATCGATGAATCCTTTCAATGTTTATTTTTTCCTCTGTTCCTATGACTTCTGGGCAGTTCTCTTTGATAATTTCCTGGAAGACAGTGTCCAGGCTCTTTTTTTCATCATGTTTTTCTGGGAGTCCAATGATTCTCAGATTGTCTCTCCTGGATCTGTTTTCCAGGTCTGTTGTCTTACCCAGAAGGTATTTCACATTTTTCTCCATTGTTTGATTTTTTTGGATTTGCTTGACTGATTCTTCTTGTCTCCTCGAGTCATTCAATTCCACTTGTTCAATTCTGATTTTCAGTGAAGTATTCTCTTCACTCACTTTTTTAAAATCTTTCTCTAATTGTCCAATTGAGTTCTTTTGTTCTGTGGAATTTTTTTCCATTTCGCCAATTTGGTTTTCCAGTTCACTAATCCTATTTTTCAAGGATTTTACTTCTTTATCCACTCTCTCTTTAACTGACTTCTCCAGGCTCTTTTGCCAAGCCTCCCTCTCCTTTTCCCAAGCTTCCTTCTCCTTTTGCCAAGCCTCACTCTGCTTTCCCCATTTTTCTTCTAGCTCCCTTGTGAGAGCCTTTTTAATCACTTCTATGAGGTTCATCTGTGCTGAGGAACAGACGATCTCCTCCTTTGGGGAATCACCTGGGGACTGCCTGTTTTTAGTCTCCTCAGGATTTAGAGTCTGCTCTCTATCTGTGTAGAAGCTGTCTAGGGTTAAAGTCCTCTTCAGCTTCTTGCTCATTCTGTCTATTAATCAGAGACAAACTACCAAAGAAAAACAGAAAAAACTGGAGTCTTTCTTTGGGGGGGGGCTGGGTGTGTTATCGAGCTTCCTCTACAGACTGCAGGTTTTTGTGTGGTTTAATTTTCATGAACATTAGGGTCTTGCACCATTTTAAAGTGTTAGATTGATGGTGCCATGGTAATAATAACAAGTCAGTCAGGAAAGCCTGAATTCAAATGTACCCATAGAAATTTAATACCTGTGTTACCTTGGGCTTAACTTTTATAGTTTTGCCTCATTTCCTCAAGTGTACATAAAGCTTGTAATAGAATTTCCTTTAACAATGTTTTATATTATTATGTCTTAATGAAAAACTGATTTCATTGAAGTAGGGATCTCCTGATGTAAAAACTTTTCTTGAAATTTAAATTGGATGGCATCTTAAGTATAATTATAATTAAATTATATTTTTTGTGAATTGTGTAGAGTTGGGCATGAAGAGATTAAATAATTTGCCCATAGTCAGACAATTTCTATTTGTAAAAGTCAGAATTTGAACTCAGGTTTTCTTGACACCAAGATAAGCCCTGTATCATCTCTTGTTTTAGCAATATGATGTAAAAATAATGATGCTCCTTCAAATATGTCAATATTTTATATTGCATTTATAGCAATACTATACTGGAGTCAGGTTTTAGAATAAAGATACTTCAGTTTAAATTCCAGTTGTGACATTAGCTTTTTGACTTCATGAAATTCCCAATTTTTTTTTCTGGTTTCAGATTCCTCATTTTTAAAAGGAGAAATTTTGACTTCATCATAGCTTTCCAATGCTAATAGTTTATGAATATATGAATGCCTTTCAGAAATAACTGGTAATAATGTTGTCAAAATAATGAAAATAAAATTAAAATTATTATATTTGTTTTCTTAAGTGTAGGGAATACTCTATTATGCAAAAAAAAAATTAGTATGCTTTAATAAATATGACCATTGCCATATATTTAATACAAAATTAAATACTATTTCACTGTCAGTGGTCTACAAGAAAAATACATTTATTATAAGAGTAGAATAATAGTTTGTGAATCTGTGAATGTCTTTCAGAAATAATTTGTGTGGTTGTGTGTGTGATGTGGGTCAGTGTGTGATTTAGATCTGTCTTATATTATTGACTCACACTAAGTTTATAGTAGAATAAAAATTCCAAATATTTTTCTAGACAAGTTAATAAAAACATCATTGTAGCAACATATTTTCACACTATTCATATCAGTATTCTAATGAAAGGAATATGTTAGTCCATTAAATATTCTATATGTAAAAATTCATAAGGCCTAAGGAATGTATAGTGATACATGATAGGATAGATGATAAGGAACCTTATTTTGGACTTAGTAAATCTGTTATGTGGCTGGTCAGAATTACTGTCTCAAGTAGCCATTTTAAATCATTTCATCTTCATTCAATCACTCATGATTAAAAAAGTTTATTATGGACTAAAGTATCTCTTATTTGTAATTTATATTCATTTTATAATGCACAAAATAATTTTCATTCTGAAATAGAAGGGCAAAAGTTGTTGCCTGGAAAAGAATATCAGGCATTCAATGATTTTATGTTTATAGTTGGTACATTAAAGTGTCACTTCAGAATTGTTTTGATTTGCATTTCTCCAATCAATAATAATTTAGAGCATTTTTTCCTATAACTTCTGATGACTTTAATTCCATCATCTGAAAATTATCTCTTTATATCCTTTGACCATTTGTCAGTTAGGGAATGATTGGTATTCTAATAAATTCGATACAGTTTTTTATATATTTTAGAAATGATACTATTATCAGAAACAATGGCTGTAAACATTTCTCCCCAACTTTATACTTACCTTTTAATCTTGTTACTATTGATTTTGTTTGGGCAAAACTTTTTAACTTAATGCAATCAAAGTTGTCCATTTTGTATTTCATAATGTTCTCTAGTTCTTCTTGGTCATGACTTTTTTTTTTCCTTCTTTAAAGATCTGATGGGCAAATTATCTTTTGCTCTCTTGATTTTCTTATGTTATTATATTTTGTGCCCAAATCTTGTGCCCATTTTGACCTTATGTTGGTATGGGGCGTGTAATATAGGTCTGTGCTTAGTTTCTGACATATTATTTTTCAATTTTCCCAGCAAATTTTGTGAAATGGTGAGTTCTTATCCCAGAAGCTAGACTTTGGGTTTATTAAATACTAAATTTCTTTAGTCATTAGTTCTTGTTTTATTTGTATCTAAACTATTCCTTTGATTCAGCAATTTATTTCTTAGCCAGTAGCAAATGGTTTCGATTACTACTGCTTTTTAATATACTTTTAAGTCTGGTACTGCTAGGCCACCTTCCTTTGCAGATTATTTTATTAATTCACTTGATATTTTTGAACTTTTGTTCTTCCAGAAAAAAATTGTTATATTTTTTAGCTCTGATTTTTTTTTTTTTTTTGGCAATTTGATTTCTATGGAAATGAACTGCTAGTCCATTTTAGTTAGAACTGTCATTTTTATTAAATTAGTTTGGCCTATCCATGAACATTTTACATTTTTTCTAAGTGTTTAGATCTGACTTTTTTGTGTGAGAAATGTTTTGTAATTTGTTCATATAGTTCCTGGGTTTATCTTGACAGGTGGACACCCAAATATTTTATTTTGTCTACAGTTATTGTAAATAGAATTTCTCTTTCTATTCTTTCCTGCTGGCCTTTGTTAGTAACAGCAAGAAATGCTGACAGTTTGTAACCTTTTATAACCTGAAACTTTGCTATAGTTGTTAATTTTTTCCAGTAGGTTTTTGGATGATTTTTTATGATTCCCTAAGTATATCATCATATCATCTACAAAGAGTAATTTATTTGCCTATTCTAATTGCTTTAATTTGTTTTTCTTTTCTTATTGCTAAAGCCAATGTTTCTAGTACAATATTGAAGAAATAGTGGTCATAATGTTCACCCTTGTTTCAGCCCAATCTGATTGGGAATGTATCCACTTTTTCTCTATTACAAATGATGTTTTGTTTTAGATATTGTTTATTATTTTAAGAAAACATATCTTCCTTGTGTTTGCTAGTGTTTTTAATAAGAATGGTGTTGTTTATTATCAACAGTTTTTTCTGTATCTATTGGGGTTGTCATATGTTTTTGTTATTGATTATTTTTATTATTGATATAGTCAATTATGCTAATAGTTTTCCTGATATTAAACCAGTCCTGCATTCCTAATATAAATGTCTCTTGGTTGTAGTGTGTTATCCTGTCGATAAGTTGTAATTTCTTTACTAATATTTTATTCAAAATTTTTGCATCAATTTTCATTAGGGATATTGGGTCTATAATTTTCTTTCTCTGTTTTGACTCCTCCTGGTTTGGTATCAGTGTCATATTTGTGTCATAAAATTAATTTGGTTGTACTGCTTCTTTATCTGTTTTCCAAAATAGTTTACATAGTAATTCCAATACTTTAAATACTCTTTAAATATTTGGTAGAATTTACTTGTGAATACATCTGGTCTTGGAGATGTTTTCTTAGGGAGTTCATTAATGTCATGTTTGATTTCTTTTTTAAAATAACTATTTTAATAAATTATTTCATCTTATATTTTTGTAAATATCCATCTATTTTTGTGAGATTGTCAAATTTTCTGCCAATTGGATAAATATCTCCTAATTATTGCTTTAATTTCTTTTCCATTCTTGATTAGTTCATCCTTTTTATTTTTGATGCCAGTAATTGTTTTGGTTTAACTGTTTTGTTGGTTTTCCATAAAAGCAATTCTTAATTTTATTAACTTGTTTAATAGTTTTCTTAAATTCATTTAATTGGGTGTTTTTCATATATGATTTTTCTAGTTTTTTAAAATGAGATGTCCAATTCATTGATCTTTTCTTTTTCTATTTTATTCTTGTAATTAAAGATATAAATTTCCTCCCTAGTACTGCTTTGAATGTATCCCATAGGCTTTGGTATATTGTTTCATTTGTCATTCTCTTGGATGAAATTATGAATTGTTTCTGTGATTTGTTGTTTGACCTACTCATTCTTAAGAATGAGATTATTTAATTTCTAATCACTTTTAGTCTATCTTTCCCTGACCCTTTATTGAATATAATTTTTATTGCATTGTGATCTGAAAAGGAAGTATTAATTAATTCTGCCTTTCTGCATTTAATAGTGAAGTTTTTATGCCCTCATACATAGTCAGTTTTTGCATAGATTCCATGTACTGAGAAAATGTATTCCTTTCCTCCCTATTCAAATTTTTCCAGCAACCTATCATATCTTTTTTTTTTTTAATTCTGTTAATCTTCCTAGTTTCTTTCTTGCTTATTTTGTGGTTAGATTTGTTTGATTCTGAGAGCAGAAGATTGAGGTCTCTCACCAATAGAGTTTTGCGGCCCATTTCTTCTTTAATTGGCTTAAAATCTTCTCTAGGAATTTGGGTGTCTATCACTTGGTATATATACAGCTAATATGGTTACTACTTCATTGTTTATGATATCCTTTATCAAGTTGTACTTTTCTTTTTTATATCTTTTAATTTTATTTTTACTTTCCCTTTATCTGAGATCAGAATTGCTACTAATTCCTTTTTTTTTTGCTTCACCTGAAGTATAATAAATGCTTTTCCAGCTTTTTCCCTTTACTCATTATGTATCTCTGTTTCAAATATGTGTCTTTTTTTTTTTTTTTTTTTTTAGTTCAACCTGTTATTCACTTCCATTTTTATTAGAGAGTTCATCCTATACATTCACTGTTATGATGACAAATTCTGTATTTTCTTCCATTCTATGCTCTCCTCTATATATACACTGTGTTTTTTTCTTTCCACTATAGGTCCCTTCTTCATACTATTTTGTTTTTAAATCACCCCACCTAGTATCTGCCTTGCATCCCTCCTCACCTATTCTCTTAACCCTTCCTCCTGGTGTTTCTACCCTCTCTTTCATTCAGCCCATCCTTTTTATTTTCTCTTTCTCCTCCTACTTCTTCATAGACCAGTATGAATTTCTATGCCTAACTGAATGATTAAATTATTCCCTGTCTGAGCCAAAATTTATAAGATCAATACAAAATATCTCCATTTGCCTTTCTAAGCTTCTCTTGAGTTCTATGCTTAAAGATTAAATTTCCTTTTTTAGTTCTCTGTGTTTATTTTTTTAATAGAAATGATTGAAAGTCTTTGACTTCATTGAAAATCCATTGCCCCTCCTAAAAGATGGTTCTCAGTCTCACTGGGTAGTTAATTTTTTCTTACAACCCCAGGGTCTTTGTCTTCTGGAATATGATATTCCAGATGCACTAATCCTTTATTGTAGAAGCTGCCAGATCCTCACTAATTCTGATAGTTTCTTCTTGATACTTGAATTGTTTTTGCCTGGTAGCTTGCATTATTTTTTCTTAGAGATTATAACTCTGGAGTTTTGTAACAATGTTTCTTGGAGTTTTCCTTATGGGATCTTTTCCCAAAGGCAAACAATGGATTTTTAAAATGAGTATTTCCCCCAATGACTTTATGAGGACAGTTTTCCTTGATGATGATCTCTTGTAGAATGCTAACAATTTTTTTTGGTTTTTACTTTTTCTTTTCTTTTTTTTTCTTTTTTTTTTTTTTTTGTCATGATCTTCAGGTAGACCAATCATTTTTAGATTGCCTCTTTTGGATCTATTTTCCAGGTCTTCTGTTTTTCCAATGATGTGTTTTACTTTTTCTTCCCATTTTTCATTCATTTCAGTTTGTTTGACTGATTCTTCATGTCGGAGAGAATCATTAGCTTCCATTTCCCCTGTTGTAATTTTTAATGTGTGATTTTCTTCAGTTAGTATCTCCTTTTCCATTTGATAAATTTTACTTTTCAAGATCTTGTTTTCTTCAGTGGATTTATTTTGCATTTAACCAATTGGAATTTTTAAGGAATTGCTTTCCTTTGCATAGCTGTTGACTCTCTCTTATATACCTCTCATTTATTTTTCATTTTTTTTCTTCTACTTCTATTATTTGCCTTTTAAAGTATTTTATGAGCACTTCCAAGAAGCTTCTTTGGACTTGAGACCAATTCATATCACTTTTTGAGATTTCCTCTGTGAATACTTGGTCTTCATCTAAGTTGGTATTTGAATCTTCGACATCACCATAGCAGTCTACTGTCAAGTTCTTTTCTATTTCTGGCTCATTTTCTTTCCTTTTATTTTGGCATTTCCCATTTTTTTTTAACTTTTAAGGTTGAGATTTGCTCCTGGGGTAAAGGCGAAGGTGCCCCAACTTTTCTGACTGTATGTTCTATAATTAATTTTATGGAATTTCTTTTTCTATCTCTTGTTACTGGGCTTTGTCGCTGATATATAGAAATGCTTATGATTTACCTAGGTTAATGTTATATTCTGCAACTTGTTAAAGTTCTTAATTATTTAAAGTAGTTTTTATTTTATTTTCTAGGATTTTCTAAGTATACATCTTTTCACCAGCAGAGAATGATAGTTTTATTTCTTCATTGCTTATTCTAATTTCTTCCATTTCTTTTTCTTCTCTTATGTAGCACTTCTAGTGCTACATTGAATAGTTGTGGTGATAATAGACATCTCGCTTCATCCCTGATCCTACTGAGTATGCTTCCTTTACATAAAATGTTTTCTTTTGATTTTAGCTATATTCTGCCTATTATTTTAAGGGAATTTTCTGTTATTTTTATGTTTTCTATTGTTTTTAATGGTTATAAAATTTGTCAAAGGTATTTTCCTGCATCTATTGAGATAATCACATGATTTCTGTTTTTTTTTTTTTTAATTAGTGATGTGCCCAGTTTTTTAAATAGTTTTCCTAATATTGAACCAACCCTGCATTTCTGGTGTAAATTCTACCTGGTCATAGTGCAATGTTCTGGTGATAAATTGTTGTAATTTCTTTGCTAATATTTTATTTATGTTTGTTGCACATGAATACTCACTAGGGAGAATGGTTTGTAATTTTCTTTTTGTTTTGGTCCTTCTTGGTTTAGGGTATCGGTATTATATTTGTATCATAAAACATATCCGATAAGATCCCTTCTTTGCCTATTAAAAAATAATTTATATAATATTGGAATTAATTGTTCTTTAAATGTTTGGTAGAATTTACTTTTGAATCCATTTGGCCCTGGAAGTTTCTTTCTAATTGTAATTCTTTTTATACCATGATCTGAAAGGGTGCATTTAATATTTCTTTTCTGCATTTGATTGTGAAGTTTTTTATACTCTAATACATATTCAGTTTTTGTGTAGGTTCTATGTATTGCTGAGAAAAAAGATACATTTCTTTCTATTCCCATTTAGTTTTCTCTAGAGTACTCTGATTAAAATTCTGTTCACTTTTTTAATTTCTTTTTTGTTTATTCTGTAGGTAAATTTATCTAATTCTCAGAGAGGAGGTTGAGATTCCCTCATTAGTATAGTCTTTCTTTTTGTAACCCACTGAACATATTTTCTACAAATTTGGATGTGCTATTCCTCAGTGTATGTGTATTTAATATGTATATTAATTCATTGTCTCTGGTATTTTTTAGCAAGATATAGGTTCCTTCCTTATCTCTTTTATTTAGATCTCCTTTTGCTTTTGCTCTGTTTGAGATTAGACTTGCTAACCCTCTTTCTTTTTTTCTTCTTTTTTTTTTTTACTTTACTTTAATAATAATATATTATGTTTCAGCCTTTTACCTTTAATCTCTGAATATCTTTCTGCTTCAAATGTTTTGTATAAATAAGACAATGTAGGATTCTGGAATCCATTCTACTATCCTTTTTTTCCTTTATGGGATACTCTCTCCATTCCCATTCACAGTTATGTTTATCAACAATGTTTCCCTACATCCTATTTTCTTTCCTGTTTATACTTCTTCCTCTCTTTTCATGCTCTCCCTTCCCACCAGTGCTTCAATTTTCACCACTATCTCCATCAATCTACTATGCCTTCTTTAAACCCTTCTTTCTCTTTCTTCTTTCTCTTCCTACTTCCTTACAGGGTAAGTGACATTTCTATTTCCAACTGAATCTGTATATACTTCTCTCTTTGAGTCAAATCATGAGATTAAAATTTTTAAATTCTCATCCACTTCCTTTTGTTCCCTCTACTGTAATGGTTCTTCTTTGCCTTTTCATATGACTTAATTAATTCCCCCGCCTTATTTTTTTTAGTACAATCCTATTTTCAATCTCTTTCTACATCATCACATCCAAGTCAATTTATATCCACAATCCTTGCCTATGCATAGCCTTTCTATTGCTCTAGCAGATTCAGTTCTTAAGATCTGCATCTCACCAGGTAGGAATATAAGTAGTTTAAACTTTAAAAAATATATATAATTTTTTTCTTTCCTATTTACCTATTTAAGTTTCTCTCAAGTTTTGTATTTGAAGCACAAATTTTTTGTTCAACTTTGGTCTTTGGATAGTCACCTTTTACCTTAATCATTATGCTCAAATTTTCTGGTTGGTTAATTTTTTTTTTTTTGTTATTCCAGCTCCTTTGCCTTTCAGAATGAGATATTTTAGGTTGTCTGAACCGTTCATATAGTAGATTGTAAGTGCCAGGTAATCCCGACTGTGGCTCTCCAAATTTGAGGGGGGTTGTTCTTTTTTTTTTTTTTTTTTTACTGCTTGCAGTATTTTCTCCTTGACCTGATAATTCTGGAATGTAGCTACTGTATATATATATATATATATATATATATATATATATACACACACACACATATATATATATGTTATATATATATTGTATATATGTTATATATATGTTATATATATTATATGTATATGTTATATATATGTTATATATATGTTATATATATATATTATATATATATATATGTTGTTTTTTTTTGAAATTTTCATTTGGAAATCTTTTTCAAAAGTGATGGGTGGATTCTTTCTGTTGTGCCTCAGTTCCCTTTTATTGTCCTGACTCGGTTTCTCTAATTGTCCTGACTCAGTTTCCCTGAATTTTTCTGCCTCAGTTTCTAATTGTTCTGTTCAATCTTCTAACACCACTTCTCCCTCTTAATCATGATGATCCAGTTAAGGAGAAAGACCTTCTATTTTAGGCATCATCAGAATGTTGGGTGCCTCTCCCCATTCTGTAATCCCAATTTATCAGAATATCCTCTGCCTCCCTCCTCCCTTCATAGAATCAGATTGATAGTCCAGTTCCCTCTCTCAGTGCTCTGACTCTGCCCTTGCCTCAGTCTACCCTTGTAGCTAGCTGAGTCACACACACACACACACACACACACACACAGTCTCTGTGTGTGTGTGTATGTGTGTGTGTGTATAACTGATGGTTGTGTGTGTGTGTGTGTGTGTGTGTGTGTGTGTGTGTATGTGTGTGTGTGTATGTGATTGAGAACTTACTTGGGTGGCTGAATTCTTGGAGGCAATAGTCTCATTCAGCTCTGGGACCAAACCATGGATCCTTTCCAATAAAACATTAAAAACTCTCTAATCGCTAATGTGCCTCATTTTCTACAGGATTACATTTCAATAACTATTTTACTCTCTGATTCTTGAATTATCAGGGCACTTTTCCTTGATGATTTCTTGAAAGATGTTGTCCAGATTTTTTTTTTTTTTTTGATCATGACTTTAATATAGTCCAAGAATTTTTAAATTATCTCTACTGGTTGGTTTTTCCAGCTTAGTTGTTTTTTTTTTTTTTTCCAGTGAGGTATTATAATTTTTGTTTTCATTCTTTTGATTTTGTTTTCCTAATTCTTGACGTTTCATAAAGTTATTGACTTCCATTTACTCAATTGCAGTGTTTAAGGAATGATTTTCTTCAGTTAGATTTTGTGATATCTTTCCCCTTTACATAAGTCTTTTAAAATAATTGTTTTCTTCAGTGATTTTTTTTTTCATTTGGTCAGTTGTATTTTTAAATTGTTTTATTCATTCAGTCACTTTTTGCTTTTGCTTTTCCAATCTGTTGATTCTCTCTCTTTTTTCCTAGTCAAAGGGCAAAATTTTTGAAAAGAATGCGATTACAAGAATGGGTTGGAATTCTAAGAGAATTCAGCAGAGAAACAGAAGCAAGGAAACATATTTATCCAGCTTCTATCATAGATATGCTAATTCTATGGCTCACAGGTAGGAAGGAGGAGTGATCTCCAGAATTTGGTTCTCACTGACCAACAGATTATCATTATTCTCTCAGAAATTCAGATTATGGGGCTATCCTGAGGCCAGAAGCAACGAATTGAGGAGTGGTCTATTCACTATTGTCTCAGGAATTTGATCTGTGATCCTGAGGCCAGAAGCTATCAGATATATTGGGCATGAGTCCTGAGGCAGACTCCAAAGACAGAAAATCTAGAATCACTGAATTATTGCAAGAACAGAAATACCCCCTCCCCACCTTTTCCTCTGAGACTACAAAATCATATTACATCATATTCCCTCTCAAGAAGTTTGTATCCCAAACTCATTTGGGACAAAGGGATGGTGGAATCATCTTCTGGAGCTGATTAATGCTGATAAGGGACATAATACAAGGCATGTTATGAGTTCAAATGTTGGAGTTCTTGTTCTTCTCAAGGCAAAGTCGGTTTAAAGGCTTGGAGCCCTTCAGATGTCTCCAAATCCAAAGGTTCTGTCCTTCAGCCTCTGCCTCTGCTTTCTTCTGCCTCCAACCAAAACAGAGATGGAAGGTCTCTCTTATCTCCTTCTGGGGAGCCCAGCCACCAACTTGCCGCGGAGAGAGGGCTTCTGGCGTAGCTCCACTGAAATCTGCCAGTGTTCTCTGCACCAGAGTCGCTCCTCTTGAGTCCAGTGCGATCAGCCAGCCAAGAGGAAAAAATGTATTCTGCCATAGATCCCTCATCACTGGCCTTTTATCTGACTCTTCTGAGAGAATGGGATTATGGGTTTTCTCCCATAGTGCTCTCTGGCCCAATGAGCTTTAAGGGAGGTGTGGACTCCCTTGAAGTTAGAAAGTGTACTTTGTGAAGCTAGCATACTTGTGGACTCCAATGAGTAAAAGTGTGAACACAAGCCTTGTCTTAATTAGTTCTACTTAGTACCTTGTTTCAGGTTCTGGCCAAAACATCTTCTTGTAAGATTAGATCAACTCTAATTAGTTAGCAGTTAGTAAGGATTCCAACACTGCCATGTAGGGTCCAGACTGAGGAGGGGAGACAAAATAGTGGCAGCAACATTAAGGGGAATACTAGAATTAGTTAGCCAATAGTATTCAAATTGAATGAGTAGTTGGAAATTCATAGCTTGGAGACTGGAGGAAACAAATCTCACAGGTAGATTAAAATGCAGAGTCCACATATGAGCAAAAAGAACAATTAAAAGTGGACTTAGTAGGACAATAGTCGGGAACCCCAACCAGAGGAAGACTGGGGGGAAGGGGGAATGAGACTATCATGAATGTGTCTCATCCAAACAGCTTTTCCTAGGATAAATACCAAAGAATGTTTTTCCCCATATCACCATGTTTGCCTCCTTGAAGGGGTAGGGGCAGTGTCTGAAGCAGTGTCATTATACACAGTGAAAGGCGCACTCAGATGACCACTGGTGCAAACACCATATTTAAAAAGTATTGAGCATTAGATAGAGAGAATGATATGCAAAATGGAGATAATTATGCTGATTTTCTCTTAAATATCTCTAATTTGTTTCCCTATTTTTTTCTTCTATGGCTCTTATTAGACTTTAAAATTTTGTTTTGACGTCTTCCAGGAAGGCTTTTGGGCTTGAGGCCAATTCATATCCTCTATTGAGGTTTAAGACATAGACATTATGTCCTCTTCTGTGTCGGAGTTTAGATTTTCCCTTTCTTCATAGTAGGTATCTATAGTCAAGGGTGTTTTTTTTTTCCTTTCTCTCTCTCTCTCTCTCTCTCTCTCTCTCTCTCTCTCTCTCTCTCTCTCTCTTTCTCTCTCAGAGAGAGAGAGCAAGCACTGGCTTGCCTATCTACCATCTTCTCTAGGTCATGCTCCTCTTTCACCCAAGTGATACTAGTATTTCCTAAAGCATTTACAAGCTATTTTCGGCTGGAAAATTGTTTCACTCCCTCTTTTTGTAAGTCCTGTTGTTCCAGAACCGGTTTAGAGATTTCCAAAAGGAACTGCAAACACCTCAGTCACCTTCCTGGTTTTTTTTTTTTTTTTTTTTAATCATCTTTCCTCTTGTATGATTTTTAAGCTCCTTTTTTGAGCTTGTTCAGGAATTTTTCTGGGCTTGAGTCCTATTTCCCATTTCCTTTGGGGTTTTGCCCATAAACATTGTGATATTGTTTTTCTCTTCTGAGTTTGTGTCTTAATGTTTCCTGTCACCAAAACAATTCTTTATGTTCAAATTCTTCTTTAAAAATATTTTTTATGCATCTTTTCTTTTTAAATTTTTTTAAACCTATTCCTTTTCTTTTTAATTTGAGCTCTTTTCCTATGGAGAAAAGGCTTCATTTGAAAACTTCTTGTGCCAGAGGTTGCAGGTACTGATTGTTTACCTGGTGTTGCATTGATGTTGCCTTAAGGCCTACTCATTATCTTGTGTATGATGCAGACCTGAGGAGTGGGATGGGATGCAGCTTGTTTTGCTGGAAGCCATAGGACTCTGCACCTTTTTTTGAACCAGTTTCCAAATATGGGTGTATGGCTTGTGTTATAGCCAGTGGGTTGTTTCTATGTTTCCCCGGGGATTCACTGAATCACATTGTGGTATGGCTGCTGGTGACTGCCTTTTTTTTTTTTTTTTTTATCCAAAACTGTGCTGAAGCCTGGTGCTGATGGAGCCTGTTTGCTTGCTAATGAAAAAAAATTTCATAAATAAATATCATTCAGAAATATTGGATGATAATGAAGTCATGTGTAAAAATGAAACACTATAATGGGAGGAAGGAGAGAAAGATAAAAAAGAAGGAAAGAGTTAAGATTTTACATATACACATATATATGTGATACATATTGACATAATTTATAATTTCTATGTGTGTATTTGTGGTGTGTGTTTATGCATGTGTTTGTGTGTATAGTAATCTAATGTATATATGAATGAAAAAACAGTGATTACAGCCTTGAATATTAATTGACTAAATTCATTCATAAAACAGAAGAGAGTAGGGGCAGCTAGTTGGTGTAGTGGATAGAACACCAGCCCTGAAATCAGGAGGACCTGAGTTCAAATCTGGCCTCAGACACTTAACATTTCCTGGCTATGTAACCCTGGGCAACACACTTAACCTTAATTACTTTAGCAAAAACAAACAAACAAACAAACAAAAACAACAAAAAAGAACTTAGTTCACAGGTAATTAAAATTAGAAGCTAAGACAAAATCTTGATAGCATCTAGAAAATCCAAGAAAGGAAGAGCTATGATTTTGGGAAAAGGAACCATGAAAATAATAAAAAAGAGAAACTGCATTATACTTGCAGAAACCATCAATAATGAAATAATGGTTATATTCAACATATTAAACATTCTCTATTTTCCCATTTCATTGAGACCTAGAAATCAAACTGTATTTAAAATTTAAGAGAGTGTTGAGAGAGCTTGAAAATCTCAAGAAAACAACTTTTGATGAATGTCCATATATCACACATTTCTTTAGTTAAAGATGTCAATAAGGTAGAAAGAACAGTCAGTATCAAAGGATATTTTTCATCTAATCCTGAGGATGAATTGTTGTTTTAAATACAATTGTAGTCTCCTTAAAGAGTTTTTAAAGAGGAGTTTGCTATGCTCAGTTGCTTTTGACCTTCCAAAGTCTTGAGGGTAGGAGGAGCAATTTCATTTTGGAACACTTGCCTTATCAAATCTTAGGATGCATGGAAATGAAAATCACTTAATTGTAATTTGGTTTCATAAAAGTGATTAACTTCAAAAATTAAAGTAGTCTGCTGTAAAATTATATTGCATTTTAATTAGGGGTGGGTTGAAGTGTCTTTGATGTTAAGAACAACATTTTACCAGACAGAGCCTTATTATGTTTGGCTAATAGAGATTCCACCATTCTTCAGCTGGGAGTTGCCTTCATCAATGAAATAATAGCCCCAGTCCTTATATACATTTTGGATATTCCCAGCATACTTTTTTTATATTCTCTCTCCAACAAATTTTGCATCATATGGTAGACACAAATTGAATAATTGCAACCTTGAAAATTGACACATATGGGACTTCCGGTTAAGATGGCGGAGAGGAGGCTCACAGCTGCATAAGCTCCGCGCTTTCTCTCACTATCCACTTCATTACAAGCCTCTGAATCAATGCTTGACTGAAAAAAACCCACATATAGTTACCAAGAGAAGCCATCCTTGAGATCCGCCAAGAAAGGTCTGTCTTTACTGGAGGGCTCGGACGGTTTTAGATCGGGCGCAGGCTGAGGGCAGCGGCAGTGAGAGCACGGGAGCAGACTGGAGAGGGGGTGGGGAGTGATCGCAGCTGTCTCTGCGGGGAAAGTTTCGCTACAGGTTTGGAACCTGCAGCAAGTCAGCAGCCCAGCAGAGAAGCTAAAAACACCGGGGCTGAAGAACACAACCCCAAACAGCTGGAGTCTCTCAGGACCTGGCCGCCCCCCCTTCCCCCCCCCCACAGTGACTCAGCACGCTCTGGGATCTCAGAGCGCAGGCGCAGCACAGTCCTGCTAGTGCCTCACTGCTGCCCCCTGCAGTCTGTAGAGGAAGCTCGATAACATACCCATCCCCTCCCCCAAAGAAAGACTCCAGTTTTTTCTGTTTTTCTTTGGTAGTTTGTCTCTGATTAATAGACAGAATGAGCAAGAAGCTGAAGAGGACTTTAACCCTTGACAGCTTCTACACAGATAGAGAGCAGACTCTAAATCCTGAGGAGACTAAAAACAGGCAGTCCCCAGGTGAATCCCCAAAGGAGGAGACCATCTGTTCCTCAGCACAGATGAACCTCATAGAAGTGATTAAAAGGCTCTCACAAGGGAGCTAGAAGAAAAATGGGGAAAGCAGAGTGAGGCTTGGCAAAAGGAGAGGGAAGCTGGGGAAAAGGAGAGGGAGGCTTGGCAAAAGAGCCTGGAGAAAGTTAAAGAGAGAGTGGATAAAGAAGTAAAATCCTTGAAAAATAGGATTGGTGAACTGGAAAACAAAATTGGCGAAATGGGAAAAAATTCCACAGAACAAAAGAACTCAATTGGACAATTAGAAAAAGATTTTAAAAAAGTGAGTGAAGAGAACACTTCACTGAAAATCAGACTTGAACAAGTGGAATTGAATGACTCGAGGAGACAAGAAGAATCAGTCAAGCAAATCCAAAAAAATCAAACAATGGAGAAAAATGTGAAATACCTTCTGGGGAAGACAACAGACCTGGAAAACAGATCCAGGAGAGACAATCTGAGAATCATTGGACTCCCAGAAAAACATGATGAAAAAAAGAGCCTGGACACTATTTTCCAGGAAATTATCAAAGAGAACTGCCCAGAAGTCATAGGAACAGAGGAAAAAATAAACATTGAAAGGATTCATCGATCACCCACTGAAAGGGATCCTAAAATCAAAATTCCAAGGAATATAGTGGCCAAATGCCAGAACCCTCAGATGAAGGAAAAAATATTGCAAGCGGCTAGAAAAACCCAATTCAAGTATCAAGGAGCCACAATAAGGATCACCCAGGATCTGGCAGCATCCACATTAAAAGATCGAAGGGCCTGGAATATGATATTCCGAAAGGCTAAGGAACTTGGTATGCAACCAAAAATAACTTACCCAGCGAGAATGAGCATCTTTTTCCAGGGAAGAAGATGGACATTCAACGAAGTAAGCGAATTTCATCTATTTCTGATGAAAAAACCAGAACTTAACAAAAAGTTTGATCTACAAATATAGAACTCAAGAGAAATCTAAAAAGGTAAAGATTAATCTTGGGAACTATATTTTGACTATATAGATGTATAAAGAATACATGTATACCTTGTTCTAGAAATTGATGTGGAAAGGACATTGTATCAGAAAAAGGGTAAAGTGGGGGTAGTACATCTCATGAAGAGGCATAGGAAACCTATTATATCTGAGAGAAAGAATGGAGGAGGATGAATATAGTGTGTATCTTATTGCCATCAGAATTGGCTTAAAGAGAAAAAAATTAGACATATTCAATTTATGGTGAACCTTCACCCAACTCATTGAAAAGTGGGAAGGGAAAAGTGAAAAGGGAAGGAATAAGCTAAGCAGAAGGGAATACAAAAACTTTGAGGAAAAGGAGTAAGATAGGGGGAGGAACTCTAAGGTGGGAGGAGTGATACTAAAACGAGAGGGCTGTGAGAAGCAAGTAGTGCTCACAAATTTACTAATGAGGAGGAGGGGTAAAGGAGAAGGAAGGGAGAAAAGCATAAACAGGGGTTAACAAGATGGCAAGTAATACAGAATTGGTCATTTTAACCATAAATGTGAATGGGGTAAACTTCCCCTAAAGAGGAAACGGTTAGCAGAATGGATCAAAAGCCATCATCCTACAATATGTTGTTTAGAGGAAACACATTTGAAGCGGGGAGATACATGCAGGTTAAAGGCAAAAGGTTGGAGCAAAATCTACTATGCTTCAGGTGAAGTCAAAAAAGCAGGGATACCCATCCTGATCTCAGATCAAGCTAAAGCAAAAATTGACCTAATTAAAAGAGATAAGGAAGGACACTATATCTTGCTAAAGGGTAGCATGGATAATGAAGCACTATCTATATTAAACATATATGCACCAAGTGGGGTAGCATCTAAATTCTTAAAAGAGAAACTAAGAGAGCTGCAAGAAGAAATAGACAGTAAAACTATAATAGTGGGAGATCTCAACCTTGCACTCTCAGAATTAGATAAATCAAACCACAAAATAAATAAGAAAGAAGTCAAAGAGGTAAATAGAATACTAGAAAAGTTAGATATGATAGATCTCTGGAGAAAATGTAATGGAGACAGAAAGGAATACACTTTCTTTTCAGCAGTTCATGGAACCTATACAAAAATTGACCATATATTAGGACATAAAAACCTCAAACTCAAATGCAGTAAGGCAGAAATAGTAAATGCATCCTTTTCAGACCACGATGCAATGAAAATTACATTCAACAAAAAACCAGGGGGAAGTAGACCAAAAAATAATTGGAAACTAAATAATCTCATACTAAAGAATGATTGCGTGAAACAGCAAATCATAGACATAATTAATAACTTCACCCAAGAAAACGATAATAATGAGACATCATACCAAAATGTATGGGATGCAGCCAAAGCAGTAATAAGGGGAAATTTCATATCTCTAGAGGCCTATTTGTATGAAATAGAGAAAGAGAAGGTCAATGAATTGGGTTTGCAATTAAAAATGCTAGAAAAGGAACAAATTAAAAACCCCCAGTCAAACACTAAACTTGAAATTCTAAAAATAAAAGGTGAGATCAATAAAATTGAAAGTAAAAAAACTATTGAATTGATTAATAAAAATAAGAGTTGGTTCTATGAAAAAACCAACAAAATAGACAAACCCTTAGTAAATCTGATTAAAAAAAGGAAAGAGGAAAATCAAATTGTTAGTCTTAAAAACGAAAAGGGAGAATTCGCCACTAACGAAGAGGAAATTAGAGCAATAATTAGGAGTTACTTTGCCCAACTTTATGCCAATAAATTTGACAACTTAAATGAAATAGAAAAATACCTCCAAAAATATAGCTTGCCCAAACTAACAGAGGAAGAAGTAAATATCCTAAACAGTCCCATCTCAGAAAAAGAAATAGAACAAACTATCAATCAACTCCCTAAGAAAAAATCCCCAGGACCAGATGGATTTACATGTGAATTCTACCAAACATTTAAAGAACAATTAACTCCAATGTTATATAAACTATTTGAAAAAATAGGGATTGAAGGAGTCCTACCAAACTCCTTTTATGACACAGACATGGTACTGATACCTAAACCAGGTAGGCTGAAAACAGAGAAAGAAAATTATAGACCAATCTCCCTAATGAATATTGATGCTAAAATCTTAAATAAAATATTAGCAAAAAGATTACAGAAAATCATCCCCAGGATAATACACTATGACCAAGTAGGATTTATACCAGGAATGCAGGGCTGGTTCAATATTAGGAAAACTATTAGCATAATTGACTATATCAATAACCAAACAAATAAAAACCATATGATCAATCTCAATAGATGCAGAAAAAGCATTTGATAAAATCCAACATCCATTCCTAATAAAAACACTTGAGAACATAGGAATAAATGGACTTTTCCTTAAAATAGTCAGGAGCATATATTTAAAACCATCAGTAAGCATCATATGCAATGGGGAAAAACTGGAACCTTTCCCAGTAAGATCTGGAGTGAAGCAAGGTTGCCCACTATCACCATTATTATTTAATATCATATTAGAAACACTAGCCTCGGCAATAAGAGTCGAGAAAGAAATTAAAGGAATTAGAGTAGGCAATGAGGAAACCAAACTATCACTCTTTGCAGATGATATGATGGTATACCTAGAGAACCCCAGAGATTCTACTAAAAAGCTATTGGAAATAATTCATAATTTTAGCAAAGTAGCTGGCTACAAAATAAATCCCCATAAATCCTCAGCATTTTTATATATCACCAACAAAACCCAACAGCAAGAGATACAAAGAGAAATTCCATTCAGAATAACTGTTGATACCATAAAATATTTGGGAATCTATCTACCAAAGGAAAGTCAGGAATTATATGAGCAAAATTATAAAAAAGTCTCCACACAAATAAAGTCAGACTTAAATAATTGGAAAAATATTAAGTGCTCTTGGATCGGCCGAGCAAACATAATAATGACAATACTCCCTAAACTAATCTATTTATTTAGTGCTATACCAATCAGACTTCCAAGAAAATATTTTATTGATCTAGAAAAAATAACAACAAAATTCATATGGAACAATAAAAAGTCGAGAATCTCAAGGGAATTAATGAAAAAAAAATCAAATGAAGGTGGCCTAGCTGTACCTGATCTAAAATTATATTATAAAGCAGCAGTCACCAAAACCATTTGGTATTGGCTAAGAAATAGATTAGTGGATCAGTGGAAAAGGCTAGGTTCACAAGACAGAATAGTCAATTATAGCAATCTAGTGTTTGACAAACCCAAAGCCCCTAACTTCTGGGAAAAGAATTCATTATTTGATAAAAACTGCTGGGATAATTGGAAATTAGTATGGCAGAAATTAGGCATGGACCCACACTTAACACCATATACCAAGATAAGATTAAAATGGGTCTATGACCTAGGCATAAAGAACGAGATTATAAATAAATTAGAGGAACATAGAATAGTTTATCTCTCAGACTTGTGGAGGAGAAAGAAATTTGTGACCAAAGATGAACTAGAGACCATTACTGATCACAAAATAGAAAATTTCGATTACATCAAATTAAAAAGCCTTTGTACAAATAAAACTAATGCAAACAAGATTAGAAGGGAAGCAACAAACTGGGAAAACATTTTCACAGTTAAAGGTTCTGATAAAGGCCTCATTTCCAAAATATATAGAGAACTGACTCAAATTTATAAGAAATCAAGCCATTCTCCAATTGATAAATGGTCAAAGGATATGAACAGACAATTTTCAGATGATGAAATTGAAACTATTACCACTCATATGAAAGAATGTTCCAAATCATTATTGATCAGAGAAATGCAAATGAAGACCACTCTGAGATACCATTACACACCTCTCAGATTGGCTAAGATGACAGGAAAAAATTATGATGAATGTTGGAGGGGATGCCGGAAAACTGGGACACTAATGCATTGTTGGTGGAGTTGTGAATGAATCCAACCATTCTGGAGAGCAATCTGGAAGTATGCCCAAAAAGTTGTCAAATTGTGCATACCCTTTGATCCAGCAGTGTTTCTATTGGGCTTATATTCCAAAGAAATTCTAAAGAAGGGAAAGGGACCTGTATGTGCCAAAATGTTTGTGGCAGCCCTGTTTGTAGTGGCTAGAAACTGGAAAATGAATGGATGCCCATCAATTGGAGAATGGCTGGGTAAATTGTGGTATATGAATGTTATGGAATATTATTGTTCTGTAAGAAATGACCAGCAGGATGAATACAGAGAGGACTGGCGAGACTTACATGAACTGATGCTAAGTGAAATGAGCAGAACCAGGAGATCATTATACACTTCGACAACGATATTGTATGAGGACATATTTTGATGGAAGGGGATTTCTTTGACAAAGAGATCTGAGTTTCAATTGATAAACGACGGACAAAAACAGCTACACCCAAAGAAAGAACACTGGGAAACAAATGTGAACTATCTGCATTTTTGTTTTTCTTCCCGGGTTATTTATACCTTCTGAATCCAATTCTCCCTATGCAACAAGAGAACTGTTCGGTTCTGCAAACATATATTGTATCTAGGATATACTGCAACATATCCAACATATAAAGGACTGCTTGCCATCTAGGGGAGGGGGTGGAGGGAGGGAGGGAAAAAAAAATTGGAACAGAAACGAGTGTCAATATAAAGTAATTATTAAATAAAAATTTAAAAAAAAAAGAAAAAAAAAGAAAAAAAGAAAATTGACACATATGTTTATAACATAAATAGTTATTATAAAATTTTTCTCTAATCTTCAAATAAATGCTGTTTTCAAAGCTATATTTTCATGCCACTTCTTTAGTTTGGAATAAAATAGAAATAGAATAGTCTGGAAAAATTACTAAGATACCTCTGCCTCTGGGGCAAACATTATTCCTTCTCTTTCTTCATTATTTTTCCCTTGAGTAGTCTTTTTTTTCTTCAGTATGCAAAAACAGATAAAACAATCCCTTTGAATCAATTTAATGGAGTCCAAAAGTACCTACTACCACTTTGATACACTATTTAATATTAACGTTTTGCTAGATAACTGGGCTTCATCTGCTTTGTCAACCTTTGTATAATTCATTGTAACAATTGAAAATGTGGCCAAGTATAATTCATATTTCTTTGGTTAAAAATTTCTGTTAACAGCTCATTACATTTCTTTCCAACTCCACACATCATGACTACATCTAATTTTCTGCAAATAAATTTTTTTGTCAAAATTTCTCCTGAATATTTTACCTTCATCTGAAGTTGTAGCAGTTATACTTAATTAGATAGCACTTTAGTAGGAGGAACTGGAGCTTAAAATCAATTTATTCTGTTCATTTAAACCTTGACTTCTGTTGCTTTTAAGCCAAAAATAAAAGTTCCAAATTTCAGTTAATTACTGAATGGTTGTCTTGTTCAATATTAGTAAAGAGATTATTCATGAAAAAAAATTATAATTTGGTGTTGAATTTACCTTTAATTGACTAATATTATAGTATCTTAGAAAATTAAGATAAATTTATTTTTACTACTGCATCATTCTATTTTATAGCAAGTATGGGTTTTGAAAAAAAACACTAAAACATTTGAAGACATTTTGTTAAATTACTAAAAGTAAGATGTTGTTTAGATTATGGGACAGCATATACTACTGAGGGTTATAATATGTGACAAAATACTAATGTATTATACAATCATATAAGGCTAGAGTTTGAACAAACATTAGAAATGATTTTATGCATTTTACAAATAGGGAAAGTGAGAACCACAAATGAAGTGATTTGTCAATCTTTTCTCAATTTTATGCATAAAATAGGATCTAGATATAGCTTTTCTATTTTTATAAGTTGTAAGGAAGGTACTCATTACTTTGTGGATATAAAGCATGTGAAGTCTTTCAGACAAAATTCATTATATCATCTTTCTTTGATTCATTTCTTCTATCAACACATTGTGGCAGTGGATGGTGATAGAATAAAAAAGAAATTAAGCCAAAGATCCTATCAATTATGTTTTTTAATGAAGTAAAAAAAAAACAAAAAACAAACAAAAAAAACTGGTTGGTTGGTTGATTGTTATCTCTTATGTGCCAAAAGAAAAACAACTTTTAATTTTGAGTGAGAAATTAAAAGAGAACTAAAATGACATCACTATGTTAGAGTCAAATGACTGTGTGTCTGACTGTGACTGATAAGAACAATACAAATTTGGAATACCCTACCAGAGGTTGTGCACAAACAGTCCTTTTGAATGTTTATCTTGGATTCTTTGAATTTTCACATCTTACTTTTGGCCTACTTCAAATCTTGCACAAAGAGCATAGCACCTCCTCTGAGGAAGGCACACCATGCTGTTCTGTCCTGTATTAGGGTCTCCCATGTCACACAATCAGTTTCAGTGTTCTTAAAGGAAACTTTGAAAGTGTCCTTGCAGACTTCTGGCCAAAATGGCAGAGAGAAGGCACACATCTGCATAAGCTCTGAGTTTTCTCTCAGAATTCATTTCATGACAAGCCTTGGAGATAATTAATGCTTGACGGAAAACCCCCCCACAAATAATTACCAAGAGAATATATCCTTGAAATTCACCAGGAAAGGTCTGTTTTTGCTCGAGGGCAGGGATGGTTTTTGATCAGGTGAAGGCTGAGGGCAGGCAATGGCAGGGAGAGCATGGGAGCAGCTCAGAGCCAAGCAGATTGGAGGGGTGTGGGGTGCGATCTCAGCCATCTTTGCGTGAAGAGCTTTGCTACAGGATTGGATATTTTGCCCTGGCAGCAAGCCAGCAGACAAGCAGAAAAGTTAAAAACACAGGAAGTGAAGAATACAACCCAGAACAAGTAGAGTCTCTCAGGACCTGGCCACCTCTCCTCCACAGTGTCTCAGCACACTCTCAGAGTCTCTGAGTGCAGGCACAGCACAGCCATCACTGTCCTGTTAGGGCCTCGCTGCTGCCCCCAGAGTCTGTAGAGGAAGCTCAGTAACACCACCCAGCCTCGGGAAAAAAAAAAAAAAAAAAAGGAGATTCCATTTTTTTTTCTTTCCTAGTCTGTCTTTGATTCTTTTCTGACAAAATGAGCAAAAAATTTAAACGGACCTTAACCATTGATGGCTTCTATATGGATAGAGAGCAGACACTAAACCCTGAGGAGACTAAAAATAGACTGTCTCTAGTTGAATCCCCAAAGGAGGAGATCATCTGATCCTTAACCCAGATGAATCTCATAGAAAAAATTAAAAAGGCTCTCACAAGAGAGCTAGAAGAAAAAATGGGAAAAGGAAAGGGAGGCTTGGCAAGAGAGTCTGGAGAAGTCATCCCACTCATTTAAAGACAGAGTGGATAAAGAAATCAAATCATTGAAAAATAGAATTAGTGAACTGGAAACAGAAAATAGCTCTCTAAAAAATAAAATTGGCAAAATGGAAAAAAAAATCCATAGAACAAAACAACTCACTTAAAAACTCAATTGGACAATTAGAAAAAAAGTATTTTAAAAAGTGAGTGAAGAAAATACTTCATTGAAAATCAGAATCGAACAAATGGAATTGAATGACTCGAGGAGACAAGAAGAATCAGTCAAGCAAAACCACAAAAATGAAACAATGGAAAAAAAATGTCAAATGCCTTCTTGGGAAAACAACAGACCGGGAAAATAGATCTAAGAGAGACAATGTGAGAATTATTGGATCCCTGGAAAAATATGATGAAAAAAAGAGCCTGGGCATTATTTTCCAGGAAATTATCAAAGACAATTGCCCAGAAGTCATAGAAACAGAGGGTAAAATAGACATTGAAAGAATTCATCACCTACTAAAAGGGATCCTAAAATCAAAACACCAAAAATATAGTGGCCAAATGCCAGAACTATCAGACGAAGGAAAAAATACTGTAAGCAGCTAGAAAAAAACAATTCAAATAAGGATTACCCAGGATCTAGCAGCATCCACACTAAAGGATCAAGGGGCCTGGAATATGATATTCCAAAAGGCTAAGGAATTAGGTATGCAACCAAAAATAACTTACCCAGACAGAATGATCATCTTTTTCCAGGGAAGAAGATGGACATTCAACAAAATAAGTCAATTTCACCTATTTTTGATGAAAAAAACAGAACTTAACCAAAAGTTTGATCTACAAATATAGAACTCAAGAGAAACCTAAAAAGGTAAAAAGAAATCTTGGGAACTATATTTCTGCTATAAAGATATATAAAGAGTACATGTATACCTTATTCTAGAAACTAGAGGTGGAAGGGAAATGTACCAGAAAAAGCGTAAAGTGGGGGTACTTTTCCCATGAAGAGGTAAAGGAAACCTATTATATCTGAGAGAAAGAATGAAGGGGAATGAATATAGTGTGTATCTTATTGCCATCAGAATTGGCTTAAAGAGAAAAAAATTAGACATATTCAATTTATGGTGAAACTTCACCCAACTCATTGAAAAGTGGGAAGGGAAAAATGAAAAGGGAAGGAATAAGCTAAGCAGAAGGGAATACAAAAACTTTGAGGAAAAGGAGTAAGATAGGGGGAGGAACTCTAAGGTGGGAGGAGTGATACTAAAAAGAGAGGGCTGTGAGAAGCAAGTAGTGCTCACAAATTTACTAACGAGGAGGAGGGGTAAAGGAGAAGGAAGGGAGAAAAGCATAAACAGGGGTTAACAAGATGGCAAGTAATACAGAATTGGTCATTTTAACCATAAATGTGAATGGGGTAAACTTCCCCTAAAGAGGAAACGGTTAGCAGAATAGATCAAAAGCCATCATCCTACAATATGTTGTTTAGAGGAAACACATTTGAAGCAGGGAGATACATACAGAGTAAAGGTAAAAGGCTGGAGCAGAATCTATTATCCTTCAGGTGAAGTCAAAAAATCAGGGTAGCCATCCTGATCTCAGATCAAGCAAAAGCAAAAAATTGATCTAATTAAAAGAGATAAGGAAGGGCACTATATCTTGCTAAAGGGTAGCATAGATAATGGAGCAATATCAATATTAAAATATATGCACCAAGTGGTGTAGCATCTAAATTCTTAAAAGAGAAATTAAGAGAGCTGCAAGAAGAAATAGACAGCAAAACTATAATAGTGAGAGATCTCAACCTTGCACTCTCAGAATTAGATAAATCAAAACCAAAGTAAATAAGAAAGAAGTCAAAGAGGTAAATAGAATACTAGAAGAGTTAGATATGATAGATCTCTGGAGAAAACTAAATGGAAACAGAAAGGAAATCACTTTCTTTTCAGCAGTTCATGGAACCTATATAAAAATTGACCATATTTTAGAACATAAAAGCCTCAAATTCAAATGCAGTAAGGCAGAAATAGTAAATACATCCTTTTCAGACCACAATGCAATGAAAATTACATTCAATAAAAAGCCAGGGGAAAATAGACCAAAAAACAATTGTAAACTAAATAATCTCATACTAAAGAATGATTGTGGGAAACAGCAAATCATAGACATAATTAATAATTTCAACCAAGAAAATGACAATAATGCAACGTCATACCAAAAGGTGTGGGAGGCAGCCAAAGTGGTAATAAGGGGAAATTTCATGTCTCTAGAGGCTACTTGCATAAAATAGAGAAAGAGAAGGTCAATGAATTGGGCTTGCAACTAAAAATGCTAGAAAATGAACAAATTAACCCTCCCCCCCCAGTCAAACACTAAATTTGAAATTCTAAAAATAAAAGGAGAGATCAATAAAATTGAAAGTTAAAAAAAGTTGCATTAATTAATAAAACTAAGAGTTGATTCTATGAAAAAATGAACAAAATAGACAAACCCTTAGTAAATCTGATTAAATAAAAACAGAAAGAGGAAAATCAAATTGTTAGTCTTAAAAATGAAAAGGGAGCACTTGCCACTAACAAAGAGGAAATTAGAGCAATAATTAGGAGTTACTTTGCCCAAGTTTATGCCAATCAATTCGACAACTTAAATGAAATGGAAGAATACCTTGAAAAATATAGCATGCCCAGATTAACAGAGGAAGAAGTAAATAGACTAAACAGTCCCATTTTAGAAAAAAGAAATAGAACAAGCTATTAACCAACTCTCTAAGAAAAAATCCTCAGGACCAAATGGATTTACATGTGAATTCTACCAAACATTTAAAGAACAATTAACTCTAATGCTATATAAATTATTTGAAAAAATAGGGATTAAAGGAGTCCTACCAAATTCCTTTTATGACATAGACATGGTACTGATACCTAAACCAGGTACATTGAAAACAGAGAAAGAAAATTATAGACCAATCTCCCTAATGAATATTGATGCTAAAATCTTAAATAAAATATTAGCAAAAAGATTACAGAAAATCATCCCCAGGATAATATACCATAACCAAGTAGGAATTATACCAGGAATGCAGGGCTGGTTCAATATTAGGAAAATATTTGTGGTGTTTTTCTTCTTTAAAATAATATAATGGTTCTCTCTGGGAGCAGGTTTCTTGGGGAGGTTTTCTGGAGGCAGTCTTAGTATCAGTAATCACCCAAAATGCAGCCAGCTGATAAAAGTTCTGATCTTTTATTGTCTCCAATATAGTCCAGTTAGTTTTTCTTAGAGGCTTATCTTTCTCCTTGGTTTTAAGAGCTCTTGCAGCTTTATCCTTTGCTTCTGCCTCTGCTTTCTTCAGCCTCCAGCCAGCACAAAGGTGAATCTGTATTGCCTCCCAGAGAGGGCTTCTGGCTCTCAATCTCTCAGAGTGCTCCATGTCTGTTCCAGAATGCTCCTCTCCAAATCCTGGGAATTTTCCAAAGTAAAACTCTCTAACCCGAAGCTAAGAGCCTCTTTATATATGATCTCCCAAAGGTTGACTCCTCCTTCTGGAGGCAGGGATTAAGGGAGGTGGGAATTCGAATATCTTATACTAAACCCTGACATCTCTTAAACATGTGAACTACAATGAGTTAAGGTGTGAACACAAGCATTGTTTCTCAGTTCTACTTAGTACCTTGTTTCTTCTGGCCCATAACATCTCCTTGTAGGATCAGATTACTCATACTGAACCATGCTAAATTAGATAATCATTGTCTCTATCAACTCTAATGACTTTACACTTTGTAAAGATTCCAACATCTCCCGCTTTTTTTTTTTTTTTTTTTTTTTTTTTTTTTAGAACATAAGGTGGTCATGACCTCCCTGACTTCTCAAGGAGGTGAGAATCCCAAAAAGAAGGTGATCACACCTTCCCTGACATCTCAGGAAGGGAGATGAAAACACCAAAGGAAATAGAATATCAAATCAGATTAACAGGCTCACTTGAAACAGGTATGTAAAACAAGGTGTACATAAATCCATCAATATGGGAGGCATTACACATAATTACATAAAATACATAAGCACACAGCAATACAACACAGGATAGTAGTAATGTAACAAATAACATGAATCAACATGAAAATTTAAGTATTACTATTGTCTCATCAACAATTTTTCAACTCAAGGAATCCAATGATTCCTGAAGATTTTAAAAGTTCTTTTAACAGTCTCATTGTCAGCTATGTTCTTTCAGTGTCAGATGTTTCTTAAATTTTCTCTTTTGTTTTGAGGTTTTTCTCTTTTTCTGTTTCTCTCTGATGTACAAGGTGAATACAGCTCATTGGCACCCATCTGATTCCTTCTCCATATGTAGAAATACAAGCAAACCCTCTTCCCCAAGCACTTAACCTATATAATTCCCTTCTATTTACCACTTTTGGGATTTCTCCTCATCATCTGGTAATTACATTGGAGTTGCTTGCACTGGACACTTCCTTGTTGGGTTAAAAAATCTGTATTCTCCCCAACTGTAATCCTGATTGGTTTTCTGTTGGTTGATGACATCAGAGTCCTGAATTTCTAAAGACTCCCTGGGTGTAACCTCAGCTGCCACCATGCCTCATCTGTCTTTTGATTGATATCTTGGAGCTGAGCCCTACCTCTCATTTTTCTGGGTCAATCTACATTCAGAGGCCTAGTGAAAGCCTCAGTTGCATTTTGGACATGGGGTTTGGGGTTTTATTCTCTCACCCTGTCTTCTCATTCTATCTCCATATCTACAATGGGCTCTCAAATGTACTTTTCCATACTGAAAACATCGACGATTTTCTTTAGAAGTCCTTTGCCAAGAGGGACCCTGTCTTCCCATATTCATCATAGTTTGGGTATAATAAGCATTTGTGCCCATTGTGGCACACTGTCTTATGATCTCCTCTAAAGGAGCATCTTTGTTTAGTCCCCATATAATTCTTTTGCAAACTTCATTAGCATTTTCCTTAGCCAAATGTCTAGTCATTACTTCTGTTGCTACTCAAATGGTTCTTATTACAGCTGTTTGCAAATGTCCCACAAAATCAGCAAAAGGTTCATTGGGACCTTGTTCTATTTTTGTGAAGGCTTTACTTCCATCTTTCTGTCCAGGGAGAGAATTCCAGCTTTTATTACTGCCTTAGAAATTTGCTCATACACTGTTATGGGATAATAAATCTGTTCTGAATTCTCTCCATACTGACCTTCACCAGCTAGTTGGTCAAAAGTGATTTGTCCAATAGCTCCTGTTTGCCTGTTGCACTGGGCTTGCATCTTACATAATTCATGATACTCCGAAAGCCACAATAAATTTTGTCCAGGTTCTAGACATGTCCCAGCTATGGATTTCCAATCATTCAGGGTTAAGATTTCATAAAACAAATTATCTAGTAACAGTTTAACATAAGAGGATGTACCCCATAAAGAGCGTAACCCTTTTTCAAATCTTTAATTTTTTTCCAAATTAAAAGGAGTGTATTTTCTCTCTTTTTGACTTGAAAAGCCAAGCTTTTCAATCACAGGATATGCATTTATAAAATCAGATATATCTTCTCCTTCATTTTTTGCCTTATTAATGCTTTTTCTAATCTTGTCATATTCTGCTTTACAGGAGAAGCTGACTGTTTCTGCCTCTCTCCTTCCCCCTTCTTCCACCACCCATGAAGGGTTAGGAGGGTCATGAGATGTGGAATGATCTAATTCCTCCTGCTGTGAAGTATCACACTCAGAATTGTACTTAACTCCATTCTTATCTGATTCTTCCTGCTTTTCACCTAGTTTAGTTGGCACATCTCCTTCCTTCACTTTCTTTTTTTTCATTCTAACACTTAAATAATTTATTATATCCAGTTGTATTAAATTGTATGTATTAATTATGTCTTTGGAAATTGAGTCAGGTCCATTTTTATCATAAAAAGATCCTCTCTTTCTAATTTCCACTCCACTGAGTTTGAATTAGATCTGTAGTATTCACCCAGTTTTTCTCCTATTAATTTCCACTCATCTAAATACAATTCTTTTTCTGTAGAGAACTAAGGACATATGTACTTAAAAGTTTCTAAAAGTTCGGTGATCTGCTCCAAAATTATAATCAAACCTTGGCTTTGCATAACTTTGTCAATACTCTCTAAACATGTTCCTTGAACAGAAACAGAAGGCTATTTTCTAAATATCTGTCCCATCTTAGCTGAAAGTCTACTTTAACTCTTTTAACAAAATTTCTTTGTTGTACTTACCCTAATTTCTGTGTTGAAGAGACTTTTCCACTGGATCAGGATCAGAGGCTTTTCCACTGAGATCAGGATCAGAGGCTTTTCCACTGAAATCAGGATTGGAGGCTTTTCCACTGAAATCCACTGAGGGGCCTTTCAGTCCCATGTTCAGGGTGCCAAAATGTGGTGTTTTTCTTCTTCTTTTTTTTTTTTTAATTTTTAAATAACTTTTTATTGATAGAACGCATGCCAGGGTAATTTTTTACAGCATTATCCCTTGCATTCACTTCTATTCCATTTTTTCCCCTCCCTCCCTCCACCCCTTCCCCCAGATGGCAAGAGTCCTTTACATGTTGAATGGGTTGCAGTATATCCTAGATACAATATATGTGTGCAGAACTGAACAGTTTTCTTGTTGCACAGGGAGAATTGAATTCAGAAGGTAGAAATAACCCGGGAAGAAAAACAAAAATACAAGCAGTTTATATTCATTTCCCAGTGTTCTTTCTCTGGGTGTGGCTGCTTCTGTCCATCTTTGATCAATTAAGGCTCTCTTTATTGAAGAGGTCCACTTCCATCAGAATACATCTTCAAACAGTATCGTTATTGAGGTATATAATGATCTCCTGGTTCTGCTCATTTCACTCAGCATCAGTTCATGTAAGTCTTGCCAGTCCTCTCTGTATTCATCCTGCTGGTCATTCCTTACAGAACAATAATATTCCATAACATTCATATACCACAATTTACTCAACCATTCTCCAATTCATGGACATCCTTTCATTTTCCAGCTTCTAGCCACTACAAACAGGGCTGCCACAAACATTTTGGCACATACAGGTCCCTTTCCTTTCTTTAGTATTTCTTTGGGGTATAAGCCCAGTAGAAACACTGCTAGATCAAAGGGTATGCACAGTTTGAAATTGTGTTCCAAATTGCTCTCCAAGAATGGCTGGATGTGTTCACAATTCCACCAACAATGTATCAGTGTCCCTGTTTTCCCACATCCCCTCCAACATTCCCCATTATCTTTCCCTGACATTCTAGCCAATCTGACAGGTGTGTAGTGGTATCTCAGAGTTGTCTTAATTTGCATTTCTCTGATTAATAATGATTTGGAGCATATTTTCATATGTCTATAAATAGTTTCAATTTCTTCATCTGAGAATTGTCTGTTCATATCCTTTGACCATTTATCAATTGGAGAATGGTTTGATTTCTTATAGATTAGAGTCGATTCTCTATATATTTTGGAAATGAGGCCTTTATCAGAACCTTTGATTGTAAAAATGTTTTCCCAGTTTATTGTTTCCCTTCTAATCTTGTCTGCATTTGTTTTGTTTGTACAAAAACTTTTCAATTTGATATAATCAAAATTTTCTATGTTGTGGTCAATAGTGATCTCTAGTTCTTCTTTGGTCATAAATTCCTCCCTCTTCCACAGGTCTGAGAGGTAAACTATCCTATGCTCTTCCAATTTATTTATCATCTCATTCTTTATGTCTAGATCATGAACCCATTTTGACCTTATTTTGGTGTATGGTGTTAAGTGTGGGTCGTTTTTCTTCTTTAAAATAATATAATGTTTCTCTCTGGGCGCAGGTTTCTTGGGGAGGTTTTCTGGAGATAGTCTTAGCGTCAGTTAAATGTAATAATCATTCAAAATGCAGCCAGCTGATAAACGTTCTGATCTTTTATTGTCTCCAATATAGTCTGGTTAGTTTTCTTAGAGGCCTATCTCTCTGCTTGGTTCCAAGAGCTCTCTCCAAATATCTCCAAATCCAAAGGTTTGTCCTTCAGCCTCCAGCCAGCCAGGTGGAAAATGGAATGAATCACTCTTGCCTCTGAGAGAGCTTCTGGTTCTCAATCTCCCAGAGTGTGCCTCTCCGACCCCAGTCAATGTTCCAAATTAACTCCTTTGCCTTGCTCCCTGAAGCTCTATTTATGCTCCTTCTCCAAGAGCGGGATTATGGGATACGAAAGAGTGGGGTTATGGGTTTCCTCCCAGAGTGCTCTCTGGCCCTAAGAGCTTCAAGGGAGCTGTGAATTCTCAAAGTTACACAGTTAACTTTGTGAATCTCCCATACTTGTGGATTCCAATGAGTACTTAAATACTTCTTGCTTATATAAGCTCTCTAAAGGTGTGAACACAAACATTATTGTCTATCAGTTCTACTTAGTACCTTGTTTCTTCTGGCCCATAACATCTCCTTGTAGGATCAGATCAATCATAGTGAACCATGCTAAATTAGATAATTATTGTCTCTATCAACTCTAATGACTTAACAATTTGTAAAAATTCCAACAACTATTAGCATAATTGACTATATCAATAACCAAACTAATAAAAAACATATGATCATCTCAATAGATGCAGAAAAAGCATTTGATAAAATCCAACATTCATTCCTAATTAAAAACACTTGAAAGGATAGGAATAAATTGACTTTTCCTTAAAATAGTCAGGAGCATATATTGAAAACCCATCAATAAGCATCATATGCAATGGGGAAAAACCGGAATCTTTCCCAATAAGATCTGGAGTGAAACAAGGTTGTCCACTCTCACCATTATTATTCAATATTGTATTAGAAATGCTAGCCTCGGCAATAACATCTGAGAAAGAGATGAAAGGAATTAGATAATAATAGATAATAAATCCTTAGCATTTTTATACACCACCAACAAAATCCAACAGCAAGAGATACAAAGAGAAATCCCATTAGAAATTAACGTCGATAGCATAAAATATTTGGGAATCTATCTACCAAAGGAAAGTTAGGAATTATATGAGCAAAATTACCAAAAAAAAATAAAAACTTTCCACACAAATCAAATCACATTTAAATAATTCGAAAAATATTAAATGCTCTTGGATAGGCCAAGAGAATATAATAAAGATGACAATACTCCCTAAACTAATATGTTTATTTAGTGCTATACCAATCAGACTCCCAAGAAAATATTTTAATGATCTAGAAAAAATAGCAACAAAATTCATATGGAAGAACAAAAGGACTAGAATCTCAAGTGAATTAACGAAAAAAAAAAATCAAATGAAGGTGGCCTAGCTATACTTGATCTAAAACTATATTATAAAGCAACAGGCACCAAAACCATTTGGCATTGGCTAAGAAACAGATTAGTTGATCAGTGGAATAAGCAGCTTCACAAGACAAAATAGCCAACTGTAACAATCTAGTGTTTGACAAACCCAAAGATCCTAACTTTTGGGATAAGAATTCATTATTTGACAAAAATTGCTCGGATAACTGGAAATTAGTATGGCAGAAATTAGGCATGAACCCACACTTAACAACATATACCAAGATAAGATCAAAATGGGTCCATGATTTGGCATAAAGAATGGGATTATAAATAAATTAGGGGAACATAGGATAGTTTATCTCTCAGACTTGTGGAGGAGAAAGAAATTTGTTACCACAGATGAACTAGAGACCATTGCTGATCACAAAATAGAAAATTTTGATTACATCAAATTAAAAAGCTTTTATACAAACAAAACTAATGCAAACAAGATTAGAAGGGAAACAACAAACTGGGAAAACATTTTCACAGTTAAAGGTTCTGATAAAGGCCTCATTTCCAAAATATATAGAGAATTGATTCTAATTTATAAGAAATCAAGCCATTCTCCAATTGATAAATGGTCAAAGGATATGAACAGACAATTTTCAGATGATGAAATTGAAACTATTTCTACTCATATGATAGAGGGTTCCAAATCACTATTGATCAGAGAAATGCAAATTAAGACAACCCTGAGATACCACTACACACCTGTCAGATTGGCTAAGATGACAGGAAAAAAATAATGATGAATGTTGGAGGGGATGTGGGAAAACTGGGACACTAATGCATTGTTGGTGGAGTTTTGAATGACTCTAACCATTCTGGAAAGCAATCTGGAATTATGCCAGCAAAATTATCAAACCGTGCATACACTTTGATCCAGCAATGTTACTATTGGGCTTATACCCCAAAGAGATACTAAAGAAGGGAAAGGGGCCTGTATGTGCCAAAATGTTTGTGGCAGTCCTGTTTGTAGTAGCTAGAAACTGCAAAATGAATGGATGCCCATTAATTGGAGAATGGTTGGGTAAATTGTTCTATATGAATGTTATGGAGTATTATTTCTCTGTAAGAAATGACCAGCAGGATGAATCCAGAGAGGGTTGGAGAGACATACATGAACTGATACTAAGTGAAATGAGCAGAACCAAAAAATCATTATATACTTCAACAACAATACTGTATGAGGATGTATTCTGATGGAAGTGGATTTCTTTGATAAAGAGAACATCTAATTCAGTTTGAATTGATCAATGAAGGACAGAAGCAGTTACACCCAAAGATGGTTCTTCTTCCCAGGTTATTTTTACCTTCTGAATCCATTTCTTTCTGTGCAACAAGAGAACTCTTAGGTTCTGCACACATATATTGTATCTAGGATATACTGTGACATATTCAACATGTATAGGACTCTTTGCCATCTGGGGGAGGGGGTGGAGGGAGGGAGGGGAAAAGTCAGAACAGAAGTGAGTGCAAGGGATAATGTTGTAAAAAATTACCCAGGCGTGGATTCTGTCAATAAAAAAGCTATAATTATTTAAAAAAAAAGAAAGTATTCTTGCATTGCTTTTTCTGATTATTGTGTGTGCACTTACAGTGAGTTTTCTGTAAAAATAGTATTTTTGGAAAGTGTATGATTGGTATCTGAACAACGTGGCCAGGCCAACAGAGTTGTGTTCTATGCAATAGCATTCTAATACTTGGCAGTTTAGTTCAAGAAAGGATATACGTGTCTGATCTTATTCTGTGAAGTGATCTTTAGAATTTTTCTAATATAATTCAAATGGAAGAGATTTAGCTTCCTTACATAGCACTGGTATACTGTCCAGGATTCACAGAATACAACAATGAGTTTAATATAGTGTAAGCCTTCAGTTTGGTAGACAATCTAATAACTCTTCTCTCCCATACTTCCCTCTAGAGCATGGAAAAGTATGTGTCAACCTTATTATCAATGTTTAAATCCCTAGAAAGTCTGCTGCCAAGGTAAGTAAACTTATTACAGCCTTCAAAATTTCTCCCTTTGCTGTTACAAATGGTTCTAAATATGCCTGATGTGGGTCTGGTTGATAGAACATCTGTGTTTTCTGAGTGTTAATTGTTTAGCAACAGAGAATCAATTCATATTTTGTTATAACTCAGCTTTAGAGGGTGCATCAAGTGCATAATCATCTGAAAACAAAAAATCATAATCCAACACACTCTCTACTTTAATCTTGGCTTGTAGCTTTTTCAAAGTGAAGAATTTAGCAGTAGGTGACTTTACCAAGAGAAAATTAAAGAAATAATTGAGTCACTTTGCTCAACTTTATGCAAATAAAGTTGATAACTTAAAAGAAATGGATGAATACCTTTGAAAACGTAGGCTGCCCAGATTATCATAGCAAGAAGAAATTGGTTAAATAGTCCCATTGTAGAAAAAGAATTAGAACAAGATATTAATCAACTCCCTAAGAAAAAATCCCCAGGACCAGATAGATTTATATATAAATTTGACCAAACTTTTAAGGAACAAATAACTCCAATGCTATATAAACTATTTGAAAAAATAGGGATTTAAGGAGTACTACCAATTATTTTATTTTATTTTTTTTATGACACATACATGGTACTGATACCTAAAGCAGCTAGGTTGAAAACAGAGAAAGAAAATTATAGACCAAGCTCCATAATCAATATTAATGAAAAAATCTTACGTAAAATATTAGCAAAAGGATTACAGAAAATCATCCCCGGGATAACACACCATGACCAAGTAAGATTTATATCAAGGATGCAGGGCTGGTTCAATATTAGGAAAACTATTAGCACAATTGACTACATCTATCACCAAATTAACAAAAACCATATGATCATCTCAATAGATGCAGAAAAAGCATTTGGTAAAAATCCAACATCCATTCCTATTAAAAGCACTTTAGAGTAGAAGAATAAATAGACTCCTCCTTAAAATAGCCAGTAGGAATCTAATAAAAGCCATCAGTAAGCATCATATGTAACAGGGATAAACTAGAACCATTCCCAATAAAATCAGGCGTGAAAAAGGGTTGCCCACTATCACCATTACTATTCAATATTGTATAAGAAATGCTAGCTTTGGCAATAAGAGTTGAGAAAGACATTAAAGGAATTAGAATAAGTAATGAGAAAACTAAATTATCACTCTTTGCAGATGATATGCAGGTATACTTAGAGAACCCTAGAGATTCTACCAAAAAGCTATTAGAAATAATCCACAACTTTAGCAAAGCTGCAGCATACAAAATCAATCTACATAAATCCTCAGCATTTTTTACATCACCAACAAAATCCAACAGCAAGAGATACAAAGAAATTACATTTTAAATAACTGTCTATAATATATAATATTTGGGCATCTATCTAACAAAGGAAAGTCTGGATGTATATGAGCAAAAGTACAAAACACTTCCCATACAAATAAAGTCAGATCTAAACAATTCGAAAAATATTACGTCCTCTTCGATAGGCCGAACGAATGTAATAAAGATGACGATACTACTAAAGTAATCTGTTTATTTAGTGCTATACCAATCAGACTCTCAAGAAACTATTTAGTGACCTAAAAATATAATAACAAAATTCATCTAGAAGAACATAAGGTCAAGAATTTCAAGGGAACTAATAAAAAAATAAATGAAGGTAGTCTAGATATATTTGATCTAAAACTATATTATAAAGCAACCTTCAACAAAACCACTTGGTATTGGCTAAGAAATAGACTAGTTGATCAGTGCAATATGTTAGGTTCACAGGAAAAAAATAATCAATAACTATAGCAATCTAGCATTTGACAAACCCAAAGACCTCAACTTGTGGGATAAAAATTCACTATTTGACAAAAAACTTCTGGAAAAACTGGAAATTAGTATGGCAGAAACTAGGCATGGACCCACACTTAACATCATACACCAAGATAAGATCAAAATGGGGTCATGATTTAGGTATAAAGAATGAGATTATAAATAAATAAATTAGAAGAACATAGCATCGTTTACCTCTCAGACTTTTGGAGTAGGAAGGAATTTGTGACCAAAGAAAAACTGGAGATCATTATTGACCACAAAATAGAAAATTTTGACTCTATCAAGTTAAAAAGCTTTTGTACAAACAAAACTAATGCAGACAAGATTAGAAGGGAAGCAATAAATTGGGAAAACATTTTTACAGTTAAAGGTTCTGATAAAGGCCTCATTTCCAAAAGATATAGGGAACTGACTCTAATTTATAAGAAATCAAACCATTCTCCAATTGATAAATGGTCAAAGCATATGAACAATTTTTAGATAATGAAATTGAAAGTATTTCTATTCATGTGAAAGGGTGTTCCAAATCACTATTAATCGGAGAAATGAAAATTATGATAACTCTTGAGATATCACTACTTATCTGTCAGTTTGGCTAAGATTGACAGAAAAAAAATAGTGATGAATGGTGGAGGGGATACGGGAAAACTGGGACACTGATGCATTGTGGTTGGAGTTGTGAATGTTTCCAACCATTCTGGAGAGGAATTTGGAACTATGCTCAAAGGGTTATCAAATTGTGCATACGATTTGATCCAGCAGTGTTGCTACTGGGCTTATATCCCAAAGAGATATTAAAGAAAGGAAAGGGACCTCTATGTATAAAAATGTTTGTGGCAGCCCTTTTCATAGTGATTAGAAACTGGAAACTGAGTGGATGACCATCAATTGGACCACTGGGCTGAATAAATTGTGGTATATGAATGTTATGGAATACTATTGTTCTGTAAGAAATGACCAGTAGGATGAATACAGAGAGTCTTGGAGAGACTTACATGAACTGATGTTAAGTGAAATGAGCAGAACCAGGAGGTCATTATATACCTCAACAATGATACTGTTTGAGGATTGATTGTGATGGAAGTGGATATCTTCATCAATAAGAAGATTGAATTCAGTTCCAAATGATAAGGGATGAACAGAACCTGCTTCAACCAGAGAAAGAACACTGGGGAATGAATGTGGACTACTTGCATTTTTTGTTTTTCTTCCCAAGTTATTTTTACCTTTCTAAATCTGATTTTTTTTTCTTGTGCAAGAAGAGAAGTGTAAAAATACATACACATAAATTGTATTTAAGATATACTTAAACATTTTTGACATGTATGAGACTGCCTGCTATCTAAGAGAGGCGGTGGAGGGAAGGAAGGGAAAATTTGCAAAAGAAGTGATTGCAAGGGACAATGTTGAAAAATTACCCATGTATATGTTCTGTCAATAAAAAGCTATAATAATAAAAAAAATAAGAAGAAAAACAAAAGAAAGGATGGATCTCTATATCTGGTAGTTTATTCTGCTAGGTGATCTTTAGAATCTTTCTATTGCAATTCAAATGGAAGCAATTTAGTTTCCTAGTATTGCATTGATATTCTGTCATTGCAACAGAAACTCTTAAGAATTTATTAAATAGACTACACTGGAGTCTGATCATTACAGTCAGGAATTCTGACCATAATAAAATTAATTAATAAAAAGCTATAAAGTATTATAACCATACAAGTCTTCATAGACTTGAAATCACATCATATTTAAAAACATAAAAATGTAAAAGATTGAAGAAATTGAAACCATGTAGTAGTAGGCTGAGGTATATGATATTCACATTTTCATATTTGATACTAGTTATTTCAAAGATGCTTTCAGTGACTTCATTGAAAATTTAATAAAAAAGAAATAGTACTTTCTCACCAATAAAACTCCAAGCATTTGCACGAATATCAATATAAGTGAATGATAGCAAGATAGAATTTTTTTTATCAAAAATGAAAAGTAGTGGTAGCCCCAATATTAACAATAATACCCTATATCTATATAGTGCAAAGCATTTTACATGCAATGTTTCATATCTCATGTGAATTTTTCAAGAACCCTATCATAAGTTACCATTGTTTGCTTTGTCACACTTGTTTTGCAGATAATAAAACAAAACAAACAAAACATTATGTGAGGAGATTATATTACTTTCCCACTGTCTAAGTAAGTTTAAATAGATGTGTTCTTATGATTTCTGGATAACATCTTTTAAAATGTCTCATTGTGTGGAGCAATATTCAGTGTCAAAAACATCAGCATATTTTGACTATAGAAAGAAAACAAATATATTTATATGATAAAGTAATTGAGATCATAGTTATAAAATTAGAATGGATACTAAAGGCCATCTATAATACACATATGTCATTTTATAGGTATAAATTAACATTCAGAAAGATTAAACATTTGCAAAATTTATATAAGTAGAAAATTTTAGAGATGAAATTTGTATCCAAATGTTTTGACTCAAGTCCATTGCTTTTTCTTTTTTATCTGTATCATTGTCTACATCCTATTTACATATCATTAAAACTCTCATCCTTTCCTCTAGAACTATCACCATATTTTGGGGGTAAATATTTGTTTCGGATTCATTTTCATCATGAAACAATATCATTTTATCTACGTCTCTTTCGTTATTTTAAGTGTTTAACATTTTGTTCTTTCATGTCTTGATGAACATACCTGAATGAAAAGTTACACTATACTTATGTATCGTTAACATATTCATCCACACTGAAATCTCTTTGTCAGCAGGGGGCATATGCCTTATTTTCTTAGACTGAATCTGGCACAGTAAGTAATGTGGCTCATTAAGTATTGAGCAACTTTAAAAATAAATTCCATATTTAGGTGTACTGTTGCATGTGTCGGGTTTTTTTTTTTTTTTTTTTTTTTTTTTTTGTCTTTTTTGTCTTTTATTGCTGAGAATCAAAGTCTTGATACTGTTTCTAGGGAAATTTCAACCAAAGAATAATGTATGGTCATTTCTCTGAGCACAATATTATTTATTAATAGGGATATGCAATCTATTAATAAAGGACAGGCTATTGGTGTTCCTATATTTGCACCAAAGGCCCAGAGTGAGGGCTGCCAGTACCTTTTTCTACCTAGATATGTCTTCCTTTGATTGCCTTGACAATAAACACTTTGGATGTCCCAAGACAATGCTTATTGGTGGACATTTAAATGAAGAGGGAGACTGCACTGTTTCAATTCTTTAACATTTCTTTCTCTTTGAAGGGGAGGATTAATCCTCAGCTAGGTGGAGCAGTCTACATCAAGGAAAAACCACTTTTTTAATGTAGCTATCTTCTCTTTAGTTCTTAAAGAATGAGAATGTTCTTTGCTTTATGAAACTTGTCTCAATAAAACTTGTCCAGAAAAATATAAACTATCTCAATCAAATTTTTACTGGTCCCCTCTTTCTCAAACAAGTGATGCAGGTGATGTAGACACCTGATGATTATAGGCACCAATTGTGAAGGATTGGTCATATGAAGAATTCATAAGGACCATTCTTTTTGACAAAAAGTAGGTTTATTTAGAAGAAGAGATTACAGAGGAAATGAAGGGATACAATAGATACCAGCAATGATAAATATAAAATAGAGTAAGAGAGCACAAAAAGACAAGTTTCTCAATGAAATTCACAATTATACATAAGAAAGGGCATCCCCCCAGGAGGTTGGGGCAAAACCTGAGGTGTGAGGCTAAATCCTGAAACGGACTTAGCAACCTAAAAGAGTTGTTTAGCTAGTGGAGTATTGTGAAATTACAAGAGATGCCACATGGCATGGGAGAGAGGTAAGGAAAAAGACATCATGAGACAGAGTGACCCAAAGGAGGACAGTGAGTGTGGCATGGACCATAAGTACAGTTTATAAGGAAAATTTAACCTCAGGATCATGACTGGGATTTTTTGCAGGGTCTGACAAAGTAAGGCTTCCCAACATCCCTACAGAAGATGAACTTCAAGAGTTTGATATAATTTGTATTTTTCCCTGGATCTCAGCCATCCCACCCCCAGAAAGTGGAACCATAGCACTAAATTGATCTCCATCAATGTCATCTCCCTGCCTGTCCCAGGGATCAATTTTATTAATTTTTCAGTTTCTCTTTGCCCAACATACCCAGTATTGAGGACTTCATCATAAGGCCACCCCAAATCTTGATGCAGAGAATAGAAAAGACAAGGATATTTATCCCTAAGTAAAGATCTAGCATCAATAGTTTTTGTTTTTAATAAACAATGTTCCTGTTCCAATTTGTACTCTGGGGACTGAGAGCACTTAGCTAGAGTGGGAGAGGTCTCTTTTGAGCTAGACTAAGAGATTAGAGATTTGGACAAAAAAGGGCAAATTACAGATTTAAAATAAAAATCAATGTATAAAGAATAATATTAATTTTGCTGGAGGACTAGTAGAATAATTTAGGGGTAGAGTGCATAGAATATTGATTCTGGAGAAGAATCATTTTTGAGTGTAATATGGCCTTGGACACTTATGAGTTGTGTAAGTCATTTAACATTGCTTGCTTCAGTTTTTTTTTTTTTTTTTCAGTTATGGAATGAACTGGAAAAAGGAAATGACAAAACACTCCTTGTATCTCTGTCAACAAAAGTCCATATTGGGTCACAAAAAGTCAGATACAACTGATTGAAAAAATGACTGAGCAGAGTATTTTTAATAAAAATTTGAAGTGTTCTCTTTTTTATAGAAATGATTCAGTCTCTAGTAATACTTTTGGGGGAAGAAAGATATGATGGATGGAAGATAGGATGGAATACTAGCATTGAATTCTGATAATTATCCATTTTATATCTGCATTTTCTGTGAAGCATTTTATTTCTTTATGGTTATAGCATCCTCTTCCTACTTACTCTCTCAATTCAAACTATATTAGCAAATTATTTTCCCCAGAGAGCAATTATTACTACAGCCCTCAGACTTCTAGGAGGTAACCCTGAATGGTGGGTTTCTATTAATGCACTCACAAATTTCCATCTGTTGTTTTCTGCAAATAGCCAATTAGTTTTTATAAAATACATTTATTAAAAAGATTTAGAGAAAAATAGTTGCTACAAAGTAATCTAACCAAACTGGGAGATGTATTCTCTTCTTAAGCAGAAACAAGGTCCTTTGGAAAGAATGGGATTAAGTTAGACTACAGGTTACTTTAAATATAAAGTTAACATGCTTATTAAGTATAGGCATAAAAAATGTAATCAGTCTGGGAAGGGAAGACCCTAAGGGTTTCTGGCTAACACAGTAACAATGGCTATTTACATGTCTGAGACAATCAGGATCAAAAGAAAGATCAAGTGGGGCTTGACCTGGAACCTTTATTGACAATCAATAAGAACCAGAATGATTTGGGTTTAAGGCATAGTCCTTAAGAAATAAATCTGATCAATGTACCACCAAAATATTGAGGAAGGAAGGAGAGAGAGAGATAGAAGATGGAGAAAAATAAGAGAGGGAGGAAGGAAGATAAGAAGGGAGGAGAGGACTAAGGGGAAAAGGGAGGGAAGAAGGATTTGCTTAGTCCTTATGGTGCAGCTCCTAATCACAGAGGTGGTTTTGTTCTTTGTTCTTGAAAAGAATGATGACGTTAGGAAAGTGATTCCAAGACATGCAAATGAATTGAACTTGAGTGAGGAAGGGCTTTGCAAGGTCACATGTATCACTTTCTCCTCCAGAGCCTCTTGAGTCCAGTAGCCAGATATAGATCAGAAGAATTAGAGATGGCTTTTTTTTTTTTTTTTTGAACTCGTGCAAGTGGATAAAGTACTGGTCCTGAAGTTGGGAGTTGGGAGAATTTGAGTTCAAATCCAGCCTCAGACACTTGACACTAGCTATGGTGACCCTGAGCAAGTCATTTAAACCAAACTGTGTCTAAATAATTGAAAAATAAATTTTAAAAAATCTATAATTTTTTCCATGTCTCCTTCTCTGCTTTGTAGCCATTCTATGGAATATCTTGCATGCTCCCAGAAGAGCTGATAGCTTGTAAATTCATCACTGCAGATTAATCTAGATTCTGATATTCAGCAACTTCTCAAATTGCTCAGTTATCTCTCCGCTCTAATAAGAAGTCTGGGGCACACACAACAATAAACTCCTGTCAAAGTTTTTCTTTGTAGTAGAAGGCTCAGTATTTTCCAATTGTCTTCACTTTGCTTCAGTAATTATACTTGATTTCTACTACATAGACTATCATGCCTCAGACTTTGTATAGCTCTCCATTTACAATTTCCTTCTTTTGTATTTTCTTTCCTCATTAGACTTTATGCTTTGAAATGTGATGAGGTTTAGAGTGGTCTATATTCCTGGTGGTCTAGAGGTTAGTGGCTATAAGAGAGTTGTTAAGAATCCCCTTTAAACTGGCTGCAAGTTTTAGAAGTGAAAAAATTCACTTATTCCTGAATATTAGTTGCAAAATGAAAGTTTATTGTTAGATAGAAATCAGTTTACCCAGAGACTGATTTCTATAGTGGCAAAGCTATGAAAAATGGAGTTTTATACTGAGAATGCAGTTCTCATTGGACAGAAAGTCCTGGTAGCTAAGTGAGTTACCAAGGTCCAACTGCTTATTGGTAGGTAGAAGCTTACTATATAGGGCATCTTAGTGGGGGTTGGGCAGCCCAAGCAAGTCAGAATGGGGTCTGGGACAAGCCCAGACCTCCTATTGGAATTCAAAGGGATGCATTTTGACCAGAATTTGTAATTGAATCAAGGCTCTGGCATCCCGGAAAGACAACTTGTCTGGGGAGGATATGCCTCAGCCAGGAGAGCCTGGGAATCTGAAAGGAATCGCAAATCAATAGGAAATACAGTTTCTTAAAGGTACCCCAACCCACTTCATTATGGAAGGGCTAAGTTGTTTTTTTTTTTTTTTCATTTTGTACCCCAGGAACTCTGAACAGTGAGTACCTGGCACATTGAAGGGGCTTAATAAATATTTATTGAACTGAATTGAAAATCCACATAGCACCAGGACTTCAGGAACTCGTGGAAGATAGTAGGCTCACCATATTTTCTATGGGAAATAAAAATACATGCTCTCTGTGAAATTTAAGTAACTAAATACTAACTATTCAAGCTGAATTTACATTCTTTATCCAGACAATGAAAACATCAACATTTGGAAGGTTCAACTGAAGATTAAATCATTACAGAAATAAGAGCCCAATGTTTGTCTTATAAAATCATCATGTCAAAAGCAAGACTTTGGCTCCTAATTAAAGAAAAATAAAACAATTAAAAGATGTGTCAAAGCACACATTAGAAACAAATTATGTGTTATTTATGCAGTCAGTCAAAAATTCCTACTAGATCTCCATTATACTTTTTAACTGTAAAACTGAATATTATAATCTGTAAATCTTATTACCTGGAGGATCCTACCAGAGGATCCTACCATCTATCAGGAGTGTGATAGATGGTGTCTAAAGATGAAAATGGAGAGTGACTAATGCCTGACCACCATAATCTTTTTTTTTTTTTTCTTTTATTATAATCTGGGTGATACTACATTTCAATTCTTCTGAGGACTGTTGTTCATCTGACCATGTCATGCTTTTACATGATTATGAATCGCATCTAGAAAACTTACATTTTCTGATTCTTGATTCATTCAACACAATCTATACTGTAAACAACAGCATTGAGAAGACTGAATCATCTGTCAGGAATCTGTATTTGACTTGGATTATCTTTTAGATACCATACATTGCTTAAAGTAGATACACACTTTGCTGACATGTTTTAGCTTTATATTAATAATAAAACAGTTGCCAAACCAGATTATTTCTCTGTGTTATTATGTGTCCATATTTCTTTATATTAATGAAGTTTACTTCTTTTATAGAAGCTGGTGAGATACCTTTTTATATGAAAGATGCACTTGCATCTATTTTGTAATAATGAACAAGACTGATAATTTGGTATAAAAACAAACAAACAAAAAAAAAAAAAAACAGTCTTGGAGTTAGAAAGTATTGACTTCAGGTTCTTAGCTCCCCATAACTCTAAGACTATAAAATTCAGCAAAGATGCTGATCTGAATTATTAGAAATAATTTATTCTTTGGTAGTTTTCTATTTAAATAAATACAGGTCTATTGCCAAAATAAATAAATAAATAAATGAATAACACAAAAATAGTAAATAGTAAAGTACAATTTATCGAGGATGTAGAAGTACATTCACTTTCTGCAAGTGTATTATCCTGTGCTTTTGAATTATTTTGCTCCATTTTCATTCCATTTTGTGACAATATGTAGCTTGATTAAATAGCAATTGATTGAATTGCATATTTTATGTTTTTAATGGCTATTGTTACTGACCATTCATTGAATAAGCTTTAATACCCATATTAGTCATGAATCTTTTCATATGTAAAAATATAACCTATTTGATTTGTATTTTGTTTATGATTTCTCTTATATGTGTCCATGTATTGAATAGTTGTGCATAAACACAAATGCTTTCATTCATGTCCTTGATACGGGGTATATATGTGTATTATCAACAAAGATGAAGTTGAATGATTTTTTTTTTTAATGATATTCTAGCTTTAGCAGAATTTTCCAATGATATGTATCTATTCAAAGTGATGGAAGAGACTTCATGCCTCTCTGGCTCTTATTGGCTAACATTTTACTGATCTTTAAAAATTTCAGTAAAGCAAAACTTGACTGTATTTTCATTGATCACCTTTACCCAATTAAGATTCTGAAACAGTACTCCTTTGACTTTTCTATTCAGCTTTCATGCCAAAGTTCTTAAACTTTACCTTTGTGAGTAACTTTCCACATCTATATTCTTTATTTGTCTTTCAGATGATGTTATGGAATAGAGACTAAAAAGCAAAATTTTTAGTGAAAGTTTAAAAATGGTTTGCTTAATTTATACAAATATTGAATTAATAAAATTTAATGTAAAGTTTTCAACCTATCCTATTAAGTTGATCACTGAACAAGTGGAATGATTTTGATAATCCTAGGATTTTTGTAGCACTAGAATTTTAAATTAATGTGAAATAATAAAGAAAATATTTCTCAGTTTTCAAGAAAAAGCACGTACTTGAAGTGGAACACATTTGCTACGTTATTTAAATAATAATAATATTGAGAAAATTATATAAATTCTCTAAATATAAATCAAATAGTTTTAAATTGCTTAATTATAGATTTATATATTCTAAATTATGTATCTTTAATACTTACAGTAGCCCAATGCATGAAATGCCTGTAATAAATGAGTATTGAACTGAAATTGATTTTAATTAAATACTTAATTTCTTGGTATCCATTTAATTTTTCTGTGTTTTAAAAATAATATTATGTTTCTTTAAATTATCTTTAGTTTAGGAGATTCTATCTAAAAGAACATGCCTAGCCTTTGGGAATTATCATTCTTAACTTTTATTTATTTCTCCCTCATATTAACAAAAATGTATTTTTTTTTTATTTTTCTAAATTTATATATATTTGGGGGAAATTTTTGTTGATCTTTTCTCTGTCTTTATTCCCATAATAGAGTGTCTTTTCAGTGTCGACTCCTCCATTGACTTGTTTGTACTAATTTCCTTAATGGAACTATATGCTTTACTACAATATGGATCTTTGTTTTATTTCAATTTTTTTTTCAGATACTCTGCTCAATATAACTTTGCTCTAGGTAGTCTATTGTAAACTGTATGCTTTATTCTAATATGATTTTGGTTGCACAGCTATTTTTTAACTTATTTTAGTCCTCCTGAAAAATATCTTTCAAGGCAATATGTTTTGCATTTTCTATATCTGTAATCAAGCCAATATTTTTAGAACTTATTATTCAATGATTTAAAAGAACAAAAACAAGAAAATAGCAGGTCAAATTCCAGGGAATGATGTTTAATATTAAATCTGTTAGGAAAGTGACTTTAAAAAAGAAAGAGAAAAGAAAGGAATCAAGTTTTTACTGTTAACATGTTAACCTTAATTTGAATTCTTATTATGTTTATGGAAGAATTGCAAAGATATACACTTAAAGAGAATTTTTGAACCAGTTTTTTTTTTTTTTTAATAGGATAATAAGACTGTATAACCTTTGCTGTCTCTGTTACCAGGACTTTTAAAAAAACATATTTGTCATAAGAAAAAATTCTTATTTGTTAACTGAATGGCAATAGATGAAGCAATATGACCACAATAGCAAGTTCCTGAATCACTGCAATTTGAAAGTATGTGAACATATGTCTGCTTACTACTTTAGCTTGATGGATTTTCTTCTTGAGGTTGCTACAACCTCAAAGAGATCAGTGGTATTTAAGTGGCAGAATACCTAAATTTATCTAGATTGTATTATGAGTGGCTCTATTTATCAATAATATGTTGCTTGACAGCTAAGTATGTGTAGAGGACTGGAACTCTGAGAAGGTGTACTTGACTCCAGAATACCAGAGTACTTAAGGCTAAGTACCTACTCAAAGTGAAATAATGGTTATATAAACATATACTTAGATGATATGGTGATATGATGGCTCTCCTCACCATTGGTACCTGCTGGTGTGGTGAGGTAATCATAGGGAAGGATTGGAAGGCTGAGGGAGAGAATCACAGTTTCTCTGCTGCAGTGTGCTCAGCAGGGAAGACTTCATGCTCCAAACTCCAGAGTCCAGAATCCATCTTTGATGAGCCACATGGCAGCTTGCCTGCCTCCTTCACTTCTACTCCTAATGATCAAGGATTTTGACTGATCCTGATTGACTGATCCTGAGGCCCTCCAGAGAGCTATCCCAGACATTACAAGTATGGGAATAATTGCAGATAATTTTCTTTATGATTTTTTGAAAATGTTTTAGGTCATGACTTCTTTACCATTTTCTTAAGTAATGTATAAACAGATTTCTCCTAGAGACACATAAAACTATATAAAATGTATCTTTATATTTCATATTTTATTCTGTTTGTATTTTTCCTGTTTATTTCTTTTTAAACCATAATGGATAAGGCCTACAATGTCATTATTTGTACAATGGAGGGGTCTTTTTTCCTTCAATCTATAATTTGAACAGTTCATAGGGTTTTAAGAAAGAAAGTCAATAAACAAGTGGAGATGATCACCTTCTCTTGCAAATTTTACCAGAGATGTAATGGGCATCTTATGAGATTAAGTATTATTTAGATCACATAGTCAGCATGTGTGAGGAGAGAGTTTTAATCTATATTTTTCTGAGTATGAGACCAACTACATATTTCCTGAACAATATTTTATCACTTTAATACTTTGATAAGAATTCTTTAAACATGTCTTTTGTTTAATCTGTAAGAGTGCTGTAAAACCACATTCAATTACAAACCAAATAGTATAATTAGTGTAGAGAAATTCTCATTTTCTGTGTGTCTTACTGACAGAATCTAAAAAAAAAAAAAGTACATGTTGAAAGTTTTCAAAAGGGATTTATTGTGTGAAATGGTGGCAAACTATGCACAGAATTATCTTAACGTATATAAAACTCCTGATCGATCCTATCTGGTGAACAGGGAAGTCTTGTTTCTGTAACATTTCACAGAATCTTAATTATTTGCTAGAATTTCAGGCACCTTACTCAGCCTGTATCTGAACAGGATCTTTTCTCCAAAACTCCATCAAACATTAATTACATCTATCTTTACATGAATAAATCTAGGAAGAAAGAACATACAACCTCTTGAGGCTGCTATTTATAATCCAGATACCAATAATTATTAGGAAATTTTGCTTAACTATGTCAAATCTGAATTGAACTTTCTATTACTACTGCCTCTTGTGCCTGTTTTTTTTGTCCCTTGGGAATCAATATATAATGCTGTTCAAAATTGCAGGACTTTACTTACTCTAATTCAGTTATGCGAATTTCTCCCCTTAAATCTTTTATTTTTTAGTTAATATCATCAATTCATTTCATGAATCCTCTTCAGGCCAAATCTAGAAGCCTTTCATCTTTTTCATTTCTTTGACTTGGAATATTTTCTAAGTTTTACATACATATTCTTGCTGTAATATTTTGTCCTATCATGTTTCCCCGATAATAAGACCTATCCCGAAAATGAGCCCTCCCCTTACTGTGTAAGAGTCCTCTAAAATAAGCCCTCCCCCGAAAATAAGCCCTATTGAGATTGCTACTGTAGTGAAGGTGATCCCCTGCGCTACACGCTACATTACAGTACCCTCTGTATGCACCGTTCTCCCCTCTTTCTCCCCCCCCCCCCCGGTAAAATGCACGCAGCACTCGGAGGCTGCATCCAATCAGAGCTGCAGCAGTGAGTGCATCATCCTGTTCTTCACCAGTGATTTGCTTGCTGGCGCCATTGAGAGCAGTGCCATGGAGGAGAGCTGAGGCAGGACAACATAAAAACCCATTATGTAAGTGGGAGTGAGGGGGCATGATGGAGGATAAAAGGGGCATGATGGAGGATAAAAGGGGCATGATGGAGGATAAAAGAAGAACTCAGGGGGCATCATGGAGGATAGAAGGAGCACTCAGGGAGCATGATGGGGTTGACCCCCAGACATGAGTACAAAAAGGAAGAGCTATACTATTGAGTACAAGAAAGCAATTGTAGAGGAGTCACATGGCAAGAATCTTGCAGTTTTCTCTAAAGAAAAACTTTTGGATCTTCGAATGGTCAGAAAATGGAGAGCAGATTATAATAACCTCAATCAACTTGTGTGGATGAGGGAAAAAGGGAACAAGCACAGGTCTGGATCAGGTCGGCAACCCTTATATCCTGACTTGGAGTTCCTCATTGGTGAATGGATTGCTGACAGGAGAGCAAAGGTCTTGGTTGTGCGCAGGGCTGATATTCAAGCATTTGCCCTTTCAATGGCACCAGAGTTTGAAATGGTCTCAGAAGGATTCAAAGCATCACAACACTGGTTGGACAGTTTCCTTCAATGGTATGAACTGTCCCTAAGAAGATCAACAACACTGTTTAAGCTGGAAGATGCTGAAGTTATTAAACGTGCACTTGCATTCAAGTCCTTTATTGATAGGATTGACATTTCCAAGTACCAAACCTGCAATATGATTGCTATGGATGAAACTGCAGTGTTTATGGGACAAGGATCTCAAACAAAAATTTATCACAGGGGTGCAATATCAATCTACATTCCCACCACTGGCTATGAAAGTGCACGGGTCACCTGTGTTTTGGCAATTGGATGGAAAGAAAGCCACACCTCTAATCATCAGTAAGGGCAAGAAAGATAAGATTGAACGTGTATCAGACATTTACGTTGAAACCGAAAAAGCCTGGTTACACAAGCCCTTATAAGAAAGTGGGTTGATTTAATGCTGCCACTTGTTATGCGAGGTAACCAAAGAGGTCTGATAATCTGGGATTCAGCCAGCACTCACCGCACTAAAGAAATGAAGAAGTTCCTTGCAGAGAGAAGAATAAATCAAGTAGTGATTCCTGCAGGAATGAATGCCTATCTCCACACCCTTGATATTGCAATAAACAAGCCATTCAAGGACCATTTGCGCATGGAAGTCAATGACTACATTGAAAATAGAATGGAAAGAAATCAGCGTGGAAACTTTGTGAAGCCCTGTCTGCAAGAAATCGTGACTTGGGTGAAGAAGCCATGGGATAAAATTACTGACAGCTGTGTCATCAAGGCACTATGAGCAGGTTACCTGGACAAGACATGTTCATTTAAAGATATATATATATATATGCTGGACATGACAGATTGGGTCCACTTCTTCTGAAGGAAATAGAGGCACAAGACATCCAGGATGGAATTCAGGGTATGGACACTTATGACGATGTTGTTGAAGAAGATGACATGATCATTATTGAATAAAGGTACTTTTTTTTGTTCACATTTACCTGTTTATTAAAATTGCTGTCAATGTTCATTAAAATAAGCCCTCCCCTGAAAATAAGCCCTCTGGAGTTTTTCTGTCCAAAAAAATAATAAGACAGTGTCTTATTATCAGGGAAACACGGTATGACCAACACAGTTCCCTATACATAATAAAAGTTTCATCTGTATTCTTACTAGAATAGAATACAGTACAACTGTCTTCACCCTTGTTCTTGACACAATGTTTCTCCTATCATAGCCTTGGTGAGAAATTCATGGATTCAGAGACTGGTTTTTGAGTGTAATTTTAATCTCAAGTGGGAAACGCATGTGACTGCAAGTTGTAGAATGGTATCCCTCTCACCCAGGCTAAAGACATTGCTTTCACAATAAGATTTAAATTATCAATTCTTAAAGTATTGTTTAATTTATTCATTTGTTCCACAACTGGTTTCTCCATACTTTAGAATAATGCCAATTAGATATTTTCACCTGCTAGTTAGAAGTCTCCCAAGTGTGGATACTACTCCTTGGAATATGGGACATGGCACCCAGAGATTATATCTTACCTATAAAACTATGTAAATAGGACTTGAGAGGTATTTCTGAATTTTAGTATCTGTTCATCTACACATTGTGACATTTTCTCCCTTTCATTTAGTGTCAATAACTTAATGACTCTGAAATGTTTGGATTTTCTCTCCTAAATGCCATTAAATTTCTCATCCTAAAAATATATCCATACTAGTAGCCCCTTCTTGACCTAGCGTCATCATTCCAGGAAATGTCCATAGCATTCTTGTTCAGTTTTTTACTCACATCTACACTCATGATTCTCAATTCTTTTCTACCTTTCTCTCCTTTCCCTCATGCTTTCCAACTTTCTTTTATCTATTGTGTTCCTCTAATGAGTAAGTTTCAATATAATCACTTTCTTTCTTTTTTTTTTTTTTTTTGGTTTGGTTTGTATTTGTGTCCTCAACATTTAGCCCATATTATCTCTTTATCTCTGTTCTTCTGTCCCTTTCTCTTTACACACACACACACACACACACACACACACACACACACACACAGATTCTATTCTACTTCATCTTCTTGTAAATCAGAAACACACTCAAGGTTGTAATTTTGTATTTTCTTAAAGAAACTTTCTGTTCATTTGTTAAATAATTTATGCAGTAGATAATTGAAAATTGTATATAGATATAGAAACTTTATTTCTTCCTCACATGACTGTCTACAAATCATCAAACAAGATTATGAAGGAATTATTGAATTTGTTAATGATTAATAAAAAATCTAAATAAGCATAGAAATAAATATTCCTCAAGACTACTATTTTTTTTACTATTTATTTCACTTATATAAATTTGAGTAAAAATGGAATGTTTATCTTGAATAAAAAAGAAATATTAGCAGGGGATATTATAACTATCTTCCAAGAATTTAGATATCTATCTAGATAGAAGATTTAACTTATTTTGTGTAGGAATGTGTAGAAATTTCAGGAAGACAGAGTTCAGCTCAAAAAAAAAAAATGAAAAAAAGAAAAAAAAAGTTCACCTAATTATAATTATTCAGAAGTAAATAAAGTAATGAGTTTTCTAATTTTCAAAGTGTTCAAGATCTTCTAGAAGGTAAATATAGTAGAATTTTGGGTCAGATGATTTCTAAAGTATCTTTAAATTTACATGATACTTGTTCTTAAAAGCCATATAAAAAGCAATTGCACATGAATGATCTAATCTTTGAAAAATTTGTCCCTAAAATCTTAAATTGAATATTTATATTAAATTAGAGGGGAAAAATGTCATAGTTCATTTCTTATCTTTGGAAAAATAATGTAAAGCAATAGTAATCTTCGCAACTTGTTGATGCTTTTTCTATATATTTTATTTTTTTTTCTTATTCATGATTATTATTCCTGTATTCAGGTATATGTTAATTTTGTTTAAAAAATAAAATATTTTTATGCAGAAACAAAATGTCAAAGTAGAAACCAGAATCTAACAGAACTCTTTCAACATTACCCTCCAAATAACTTTAAAATATCAATGCAAATCAAAAATTTAATCAAAAAAGTCATTAAAAATATTTTACCTCATTGAGACAATTTAGGAGATCCACAAGAGAGGTCTATAACACTGGAATAAGCATAGGATCTCCTTGAGCTGAGCAGGAGCACTAGTAGTTGTAATGGGCTGAGGATTGAGTTGATGCACTGAGGTCCCAAGCACATGAGGCTAAATAGTAATTGGACCATACTCTATTAATATATAAGCTTGGAGAAAGAATGGCCCCCACCCACTCTTTGTGCAAGTCCTGATGTGGAGGAGAGACTTTTGGGATTGCCATTGCCACGGTTGGCTCGACTCACATCGGTCTCTCTTAGCTGCCTTCCTGTCGCAACTGCCTATATTTGCTATCGCAATCTTTCTTCAGCTCACTTTTTCTGTTTGTTAAGTGTCTGAGGCTGGATTTGAACTCAGGTCCTCTTGACTTCAAGGCTAGTGCTCTATCCACTGAGCCCTCTCCTCCCCTTCCTTTTCCACTCCCCTGCCTCCACCCACCAAAATCGTCATTTCCTATACAACACATCAGGATTTGCACAAAGAGTGGGTGGGGGCCATTCTTTCTCCAAGCTTATATATTAATAGAGTATGGTCCAATTACTATTTAGCCTCATGTGCTTGAGACCTCAGTGCATCAACTCAAGCCTCAGCCCATTACAAGTGGTGGTTCTTAGAAGTGTCTGGGACAGAAGGAAATATGAAATATATCATTGAATAAAAGCAGATCAAAGTTAATTTAAGAATTACTGGACTACCTGAAAGTCATGATAAAAAAAAAAAAAAAAAAACATAGACATCATATCTCAAGAAATTATCAGGGGAAACTGCTCCAACATTTTAGAACCAGAGAGAAAAATAAAAACAGAAAGAACCATCTGATTCCAAAATAAAAACTATCAGAGATATTATAGCCAAATTCAATAACTCTCAGGTCAAGGAAAAAATCTTACAAGTTAACAAAGGAAGCAATTTGAATATCATGGAGCTACAGTCAAAGTCATCTGAGATCTAGTGGCTTCCATGATAAAGGAGTGAAGAGCTCAAAACAAATTTTCAAGAAGGCAAAGGAGCAAGGATTGTAATAGAGAATATCTTACTCAGAAAGATAATAATAATCCTTCGGAGGGAAAATGAATATTAAATCATAAAGATGACTTTCAATTATTTCTGATGAAAAGAGTAGAGTTAAATTTAAGAAGAAAATGACATTAAATCAAAAGATTCAAGAGAAACATGAAAAAGTAAGCACAAAAGAGTATTCAAAATGGAAACAATCAAAGTAAACTGTTTATATCCATGTATAGGAAGATGATACATGAACTAAAAAGTTTTGTAAAATTGCAGCTGTCATAAGTAATCTGCATAGACAGAGAACATGTATATGAGTTGATTATGTTGGAATAATCTCCAAAAAATAAAAAATATAAGGGTCAGAAAGAAGGATGCACTAAGAAAAGGAGAAAGAGAGGAATAGGGAAACTTTTTTTCATGTAAAAGAGGCATAGAAGGAAAAGCTTTTATATTGAAGAGGAAAATGGAGGGAGGGTAATGCTTGAATTGTACTGTCATTAGAAGTGATTGAAGGAGGGAAGAAAATAATACACTAAGGAATTGGTAGAATAGGGAACTGATACAACTATTCTGGAAACAAATTTCAAACAAAATTCACAGGCTTCTAAAACTGCATGCCCTTTGGATCTAGCAATACTAATACTAGTTTTGTACTTCCAAAGAGATCAAATAAAAAGGAAAATGACTTATATATACCAAAAATGTTTATAACATCTCTTTTTGTAGTAACATGAATTAGAAGTAAAGGAGATACTCATCAGTTGGGGAATAGCTGAATACATTGTGGCATATAATTTTGATAGAGTACTATTATACAATAAAAATTGATTGGGGAGGGGTGATTTCAGGAGACATATGCCAAGGTCTTTTTGCAGTGATCAAAGTGAAGTGATCAAAGTGAAGTGAGAATTGGGAGATCATTGTGCACACAAAAACAATGATGTGAAGACTTACTCTGAATAGTACAGTGATTCATGACAATTTTAATGGATGCCTCTAGAGTACTTTAGAGTCCACCTATAGAGAGAAAGTACTGATGATTTCTGAGTGAAAATTGAAGTCTTTATGATATATAGATATAGATATACACACATACACTTCAATATGTATTTAAGTATGTATATACATACATATGCATATGTATGTAGATAAATATAGATGTATGTGTTTTATTTTCTTTCTTTTTTCACAATAGCACTAATATGGACATGTTTTGCATTATTTCACATGGATAATTTATATCATATTATTTGCCTTCAGAGTAGTTGAAAGAGTAGAAAGAAGGGAAAAAATCTAAAATCTAAAATTTAAAGAGAATAGAATGTTATAAATAAAGAATTGAGTACATATTTAAAAATTAAATATTTTGGCTACCTTGAAATTTTAAATGATAATATCTCAAGTGAGTTTAGAATGTTAATGAGAGTATAACCAATTAAGAAATGTTATAAATCATCACATTAGTAAATTAACATTTTTGACATTTTCTGTAAATGTCATTACATAAAAACTATAATTATTGATCTGACTACTGTGCAATTAAGTTGATTAAAATTCCTTTTAGAAAGGATCATGACATAGGCTTAAGGAATGTGAATGAAACAGAATATGTCTCTCCTTAGACACCAAATGAAAGTTAAATTATATATCCACTATTTATCTATATCAATGTCTCTATATAAATATATAAGTATTCTTGAAAGTCTACGTCATTATTATAATAGGGAATTTCTCTTATTTTAGGAATGCCACTTTATATGTTCATTTTTTTTTTATTATTTCACATCTGAAATTTAGCTAACATTATTTTTCTTGAATTGCACTTTTTCTAATCCTAGAGGCATATATTTAATATTTTGTAAGCAAAATATAAAGAAGAAAGTTTATTAAAGCAAGGAATAGTTTCTGTTTTTTTTTTTTTTTAATTATTGCCATAAAACAATAGAATGAAGTATTAGGGTTAAAGCATTGAACCTGGGTTCAGGAAGACTGGTGTCTGAATTTTATTTTAGTCACTTACTAGTTCTGTAACTCTGGGAAAGACATTCAAATTCTCTGATTTTTAGTATTTTCATTTGTAAAAAGGAGCCTGGATTTGATGACCTTTAAAATTCCTGTGCTAAGGGAGTCAGGAGTTAAAGAATAGAATGTGGTATTATATAGATCTATTGTTCAACTACAGGAATAATGTAAAGAATGGAGGAAAACAAGGTCAGAAATGGTATGATGAAGTGAAAGGTGAGTGAGTCTGTGATTCCTTTCAACAAGAGAATCTTCATTACAAAATATGAGCTTTAATATGAATTAGACTAAATACTAGTAGCAAGGAAATACCTGAAGAAATATAAGTGGGAAGAGTAGTTTATTTGGATCCATAGTGTGCAGGTTCAAATCCAGGTACTACCACTGAGATAATGACTTGTACTTAAGTTTGGTCTCAAAGAACAGGAAAGCCCTGTAGCAATGTGTCACAATAAAAAGCATCATGCATTTGGAGTTATATAACTTAGGGTCAAATTATGCTGCTGCTGCTTTCTTTTTAATATGGGTTTGAGGGTATTATTTTACCTCTCTGCTTCTTAGTTCTCTGATCTATCAAATGAAAATATAGTTTTTGATCACCTGTGAGAAACTCTCCCAGTTATAATTTATGATTGAATTATAGGTTCAGTTGGATTAATTTAATTGAAGAGGAGAGTTGTTTGCTCTTAACCCTAGGATTATTTCATCAAATATATCCATTGCCTTTTCCTCTACAGAACCTAGCTATATTTCCACAGCTTCTATGTATCTAAGTTTTGCTTAGGAGTCCAAGGTTATGAAACTGACAACTAATGCCTCTGCTGCTGCACCAATTGAACTCACTCCTAAATATCTCCCATCGATGATACAACAATGTCTTATCTACCTCATTCCAAAAGATTTTCTCATTTCCAATGGTCCTGCACAAAGACCCAAGTCCTGCACAGGGTCTTTGTGTTATGAACATTAATCTACATCATACATTAAAAATTATCTTTCCCTACCTTTGCCACTCATATATATATATACTCAACAGGATTTCTTGAATTAATTTGATATAAGTATTAGTACAAAGAGAAGCCATCTCCTATTCACTATATTTCTATATTTGCTTTCCCAGAATTAAAATCCTCTAAATGTACCTCTTATACATTTATTATTCTCTTTTATGAATCTTATGCTCCTGATTTGAGAAACCTTCCTTCTGTCTCTTATTTTGTTTTTAACTTCTACAAAAATGTAGGACTGATTCAATAAAACTGAGTAGAAGGTAAGATGCATAGAATGATTTTTGGAATGCTATATAATGTCTTATACCAAATATCCATGACATTGTACTTCTTTAGAACCTGAATTTCTCACTATAATGTTTTATTTTTTTATTTTTTTTGGATCAAAATATAACTTATAGAAAATAACTGTAAACATGCAATTGTCATTTTGAAATGCACTAATGGATCAGTTCAATATGAAGCATTTCCCTAAGTTTCATAAATTTAACAAAAGTATGAATGAAACACATGGATTGTCTATTTCTTAACTTAAACCTCTATATGCTTAATTCACTTCCTCTTCTGTAGTTATTGGTATCTGATGGTATTTCTGCTGCATTTTATATACAATTTCTTTCTTCATAATAAATTGAGATCACTTTATGTGTACCATTCTTATCTGCATTGCCTTTTCTGTGCACTTTAGGTTTGATTATGCTGACATTTTGGCATTTAAGAATTTCTAGTCATATAATATCATTAGAATTATTTTGTTATTAAAATTTTTAATTGTGTTGATAGAACTTGGGACAATTAAAATAACTGAATTATTTTCCAAATACAATTCAATATGCCCTTTTTATTCAATTTTGAGCATTGTCCATATTTAAAATCTGTCCAAGACACTTACACTAATTAAAAAGTACTAATTATTCTATATTTAAACTCATTTCATACAATGAGTTTTGTCTCAGTTTCTGCATTTGTAAAATGGAAAAAAAAATAATAGTGCTTACTGTTTTTATAAGGACATATTTTGTAAGAACATTTTTAAAGTGTTTAGAAAACTTTAAAACTTTATAAAATATTATTTTATTATCATTGTCATCATCCTCATCATTATTCCTGAATGGATTGGAAATCAAACTCTTCTCAATAACTTGGACACCTATAATAATTCAGCAGTTTTTAAGAGCCAGATGCAATTAAAAAATGTCATTTGAAATCAGAAGATTAAATAGAATCATCACTTTCTAGGTATTTTTCCCTTTTATATGAACTCTTCAGTTATATGGCAGAGAAAAACATTTACTAAGCATATTTGTTCCCACTTGATTTGTCTATTGATATAATTAATTTGAGGGTTTCTTCTGTTTAAATATGATTTTATTATTATATCTTGTAAAACTTTATAAGTTTTTTTAATATATTCATATAAAATACTTTTTGAAAGAGCCATTATGAAGCAGTATTTTATTCTACTTAGTGAAATCTTGTTTTTGTAGTCAACAAAAATCTAACTAGCATTTTGTGTTCCATTCACCTTTCAATAATTTTTATATCTGTAAAGTTATTATGCTCTAAAAACATTTTTCAACATATTCTCCTAAATTTTCATCAAGAATACTATTAAACTGTATATAGATTATTCTCATAAAGGTCTTATAGATCTTTACATTATTAGTTTGCATTATGACTTATTGATTTTTCTCAATCATCCCCTTTTATGGAAAACATTTATACTTTTCCCCAAGCATTTAATATTCTCTCCTTTCATATACCTTGATTATTGATTCCTCACTATGCTTAGAATTCCTTTATGTTTACTTGATTCTTTTTCACCCATCCTTCTCATTTTACATCATCAAAATATCTTCCTTCATCAGTTCCTCTATCACTTCCATATCACATAAGGAAGTGACACTTTTCTTCGCCAAGAAAAATCCCTCTACATGCAGAAGTGATCCTCTTCCATTTTGTATTCTCAAAAAAAAAAAAATGATCTCTTCCTCATCCTCCATCTCTCTATGATATCTTTTTTCCCATTGTGTACAAACATGTGCTAACCCCACACGTCTTTTTCAAGCCCTTCTCCAAACCACAAAAAAATAGCCAAACAAAAACAACAAGAATAAAACAAATGTCACTTCCTCTATTAGTCCAAGGAGTTTTTACTATATCTATTCTCCCTTTTGTGACTAAACTATTTGAGATGACCATAAAAAATTAATTCTTTCACTTCCTTTCCTCTCAGTCTCTTCTTAATTCTTTCATCCTGTTTATAACCTCATCATTCAACTGAAACTACTCTCTCCTAATTTGTAAGAATCACTTAATCAAAATATCAAATGATCTATTCTCAATCTTTATCTTTTTTGAATTTTCTACAGTGCCTTAAACTTTCTTTTTTTTTTAAATTTTTATTTAATGATTACTTTATATTGACAACATTATCCCTTGCACTCATTTCTTTTCCGATTTTTTTCCCCTCCCTCCCTCTACCCCCTCCCCTAGATGGCAAGCAGTCCTTTATATGTTGGATATGTTGCAGTATATCCTAGATACAATATATGTTTGCAGAACCGAACAGTTCTCTTGTTGCATAGGGAGAATTGGATTCAGAAGGTATAAATAACCCGGGAAGAAAAACAAAAATGCAGATAGTTCACATTCGTTTCCCAGTGTTCTTTCTTTAGGTGTAGCTGCTTTTGTCCATCATTTATCAATTGAAACTCAGTTAGGTCTCTTTGTCAAAGAAATCCACTTCCATCAAAATATGTCCTCATACAATATCGTTGTGGAAGTGTATAATGATCTCCTGGTTCTGCTCATTTCACTTAGCATCAGTTCATGTAAGTCTCGCCAGTCCTCTCTGTATTCATCCTGCTGGTCATTTCTTACAGAACAATAATATTCCATAACATTCATATACCACAATTTGCCCAGCCATTCTCCAATTGATGGGCATCCATTCATTTTCCAGTTTCTAGCCACTACAAATAGGGCTGCTACAAACATTTTGGCACATACAGGTCCTTTTCCCTTCTTTAGTATTTCTTTGGGATATAATCCCAATAGAAACACTGCTGGATCAAAGGGTATGCACAATTTGATAATTTTTGGGGCATAATTCCAGATTGCTCTCCAGAATGGTTGGATTCGTTCACAACTCCACCAACAATGCATTAGTGTCCCAGTTTTCCCGCATCCCCTCCAACATTCATCATTATTTTTTCCTGTCATCTTAGCCAATCTGACAGGTGTGTAGAGGTATCTCAGAGTTGTCTTAATTTGCATTTCTCTGATCAATAATGATTTGGAACACTCTTTCATATGAGTGGTAATAGTTTCAATTTCATCCTCTGAAAATTGTCTGTTCATATCCTTTGACCATTTATCAATTGGAGAATGGCTTGATTTCTTATAAATTTGAGTCAGTTCTCTATATATTTTAGAAATGAGGCCTTTATCAGAACCTTTAACTGTGAAGATGTTTTCCCAGTTTGTTGCTTCCCTTCTAATCTTGTTTGCATTAGTTTTGTTTGTACAAAGGCTTTTTAATTTGATGTAATCAAAATTTTCTATTTTGTGATCAGTAATGGTCTCTAGTTCATCTTTGGTCACAAATTTCTTTCTCCTCCACAAGTCTGAGAGATAAACTATTCTATGTTCCTCTAATTTATTTATAATCTCGTTCTTTATGCCTAGGTCATGGATCCATTTTGATCTTATCTTGGTATATGGTGTTAAGTGTGGGTCCATGCCTAATTTCTGCCATACTAATTTCCAATTATCCCAGCAGTTTTTATCAAATAATGAATTCTTTTCCCAGAAGTTAGGGGCTTTGGGTTTGTCAAACACTAGATTGCTATAGTTGACTATTCTGTCTTGTGAACCTAACCTTTTCCACTGATCCACTAATCTATTTCTTAGCCAATACCAAATGGTTTTGGTGACTGCTGCTTTATAATATAATTTTAGATCAGGTACAGCTAGGCCACCTTCATTTGATTTTTTTTTTTCATTAATTCCCTTGAGATTCTCAACTTTTTATTGTTCCATATGAATTTTTTTGTTATTTTTTCTAGATCATTAAAATATTTTCTTGGAAGTCTGATTGGTATAGAACTAAATAAATAGATTGCTTTAGGGAGTATTGTCATCTTTATTATGTTCGCTCGGCCAATCCAAGAGCACTTAATATTGTTCCAATTATTTAAGTCTGACTTTATTTGTGTGGAAACTTTTTTGTAATTTTGCTCAAATAATTCCTGACTTTCCTTTGGTAGGTAGATTCCCAAATATTTTATGCTATCAACAGTTATTTTGAATGGAATTTCTCTTTGTATCTCTTGCTCTTGGATTTTGTTGGTGGTGTATAAAAATGCTGAGGATTTGTGGGGAATTATTTTGTATCCTGCTACTTTGCTAAAATTATGAATTATTTCTAATAGCTTTTTAGTAGAATCTCTGGGGTTCTCTAGGTATACCATCATATCAGATTTAGAAAGTTTTGATTTATATTAGAAGTGACTGTAATGAAACCTCTCTTTGATTGTTCTTGATAAATGCATGTTTAAGTGCATAGAAAATATAAAAAAATCCCATTAAGAGACTCCAGGGAGAAAAAAATAAGCATAACTAGAATTTGGCAAGAATTTTTTGTCTTAAGCTGCCCATCTGAAGTTGAAGGGAGGGAAGAGTACTTTCTTCTTGGGAAAGTTAAGAGCCTTCCTTCCTTAGAAGACTGTCATCCTTACACTTTATATTTTTATCCTTTGCTGGTCTTTGCCCACTAGATAGTATAAATTTCACCTTCAGATATCAATCACTATTCAGATTCTGCCATAAACCTGCCTCTTCTAATCACTTCCAAGGTGGTTGGTAAGATAAAGACCACCTCCTAATTCAAGTTGCACTTATAAGAATTCCCTCCCTCACCCCTTGTAACCCCGTTTCTTTCATATAATAAAATATATATTTTGTTTAAACAGTGAATATTTAGATTATGAGTCTTCTACTTTTGTTTATTTTCTTTTATTATGACCCTAGAATATTTTTGAAAATATTTTCAGCTATCCCACAAGACTAGTGAGTTTCCTATTTGCTTTTACTTCTCTTGAGAAGCCTGACTTGTACATTCATTTGGAAATGGTATACTGATCTCTAGAGGTCCTTGAAAAATGCTATAATCAAGACTATTTTGGTAAATTGGCTTTATGTTTCAGAAAGGATGCATCAGAACAGTAGTGAGGAAGTGAATGGAGTACTTTGTGGAGAAAGTAACTAACTGATTCACAATGAGGAAATAGTGATTTATTTGATTATAGAAAGAAGGATGAACAACAAAACCAAGAAGGAAGAGTAAAGTCAGGAATTTATTTGAACTGTCCCCCTAACTTCTCCAAATATTTTAAGAATGACTCTAAGGAAATTCTTATCCACAGTGAATGGAGGATCTTCACAGTTCCAGGGAAGAAAAAACATGCTTCTGGTCACTCACAAACCAGATCATAGGCCAGGAAAGTAGTAAACACACTTCTCCTTAGATCATACCACTTCTTAAAACAGTTGCACAAAAGACTAGAAGCTTAGGACAATTCACCCTTGAACCCCAAAGAGAGCCCTACAAAACAACATATTAAAAGTCTAGGAAATAGCCTGGGGAAATGGGCAAACAACAGAAAAATATTCTGACCACAGAAAGTTACTATGGTGACAAAGATCAAAACACACACTTTAAAGACAAGAAAGTCATGGATCCCATATCCAAGTCATTCAAGAAAAATATGAATTAGTTTCCGTTCATAGAGGAGCTCAAAAAAGAGCTAGAAAGAAATACTAAAGAAATTAACACCTTAGAAATAGATTAGACCAAACAGCAATGAAAATACCAAAAGGCAATGAGGAAAATAAATGTCTTAAAAATTAAAATTATTTAACGTTGGATGGAAAACACTATTTACATACAGAGAAAGATGTATGGAAAGTGAATGTGGGTCAATGCATACTATTTTCACCTTTTCTTTTTTTTTTCTCATTTTTTTTCCTTTGTTATAATTTTTCTTTCCCAGCATGTTTCATATGGAAATATCTAAAAGATAATGTACAAATATAACCTATAGAAGTTAAACAATTTTTTTAAAAAATGAAACTTGTTAAAAATGAAAACAAAATATAGTGAAGATAACAAGTACTTTGAAAACAGGATGAGCAAATGGGAAAGTGTTACACAATTTCTTAAAAATTCATATTGAGCAAATGTAAACTAATAACTTTTTGAAACAATCAAGAAATACCCCACATACCAAAAAAAAAATTAAAAAGAAATGGAAGAAAATGTGAAATATCTCATTGGCAAAACAAGTAACTTGGAAATTAGATCCAGAAGAGAGAATTTAATTATTGAACTACCTAAAACCCTTAAACAAAAAAAAAAAAAAGAAAAGAAAAGAAAAGAAAACTGTCCTGAAATTCTAGACTACAAGGGTAAAAAAGAAAAAAAAATAATCAGAAACAAAACACTTTTCAGGGAGGAATAGAGTGAAATAAGAAAGAGTAGAATAAGCACAGTGGAAATAGTTATTAAGATTTATCTATGGTCACAAGAAAAGATGCTTTAATTCACTATTGATTGAAGAAAAGCAAATTAAAACAATTCTCAAGTATTACCAAATACATATTAGATTGGGTAGTAGAACAAAAAAAGAAAAATGACAAATGCTTGTTGGAATCCTTACTAACTGCTAACTAATTAGAGTTGATCTAATCTTACAAGAAGATGTTTTGGCCAGAACCTGAAACAAGGTACTAAGTAGAACTAATTAAGACAAGGCTTGTGTTCCCACCTTTACTCATTGGAGTCCACAAGTATGCTAGCTTCACAAAGTACACTTTCTAACTTCAAGGGAGTCCACACCTCCCTTAAAGCTCATTGGGCCAGAGAGCACTATGGGAGAAAACCCATAATCCCATTCTCTCAGAAGAGTCAGATAAAAGGCCAGCAATGAGGGATCTATGGCAGAATACATTTTTTCCTCTTGGCTGGCTGATCGGGCTGGACTAGAGAGGAGCGACACTTTGACGGATTTCAGTGGAGCTACGCCAGAAGCCCTCTCTCCGCGGCAAGTTGGTGGCTGGGCTCCCCAGAAGGAGATAAGAGAGACCTTCCATCTCTGTCTTGGTTGGAGGCAGAAGAAAGCAGAGGCAGAGGCTGAAGGACAGAACCTTTGGATTTGGAGACAACTGAAGGGCTCCAAGCCTCTAAACCGGCTTTGCCTTGAGAAGAACAAGAACTCCAGCATTTGAACTCTAACAAATGCTGTGATGGAATTGCAAACTAATTCAACTATTCTATAAAGCAATTTAGATTATTCCAAAAATACTTACCCTTTGACCTTATAATGCCTCTACTAGGTCTGTATCCCAAAAAAGGTACCGAAGAAAAAGGAAAGGAGTTACTATGTACAAAAATATTCATAATAGTTCTTTGCTAGGAGGAAATAATTAAAAATTCAGGAGATTCCCATTAACTGGAGAATGACTAAGTAAATTGTGGTTTGTGATTATGATGGAATATTATTGTGCTACAAGAAATGATGAGCTAGTTACTCTAAGAGAAACCTGAAAAAATTCCATGAGCTGATGCATAGTGAAATGATCTGTGTATAAAGTAACATATAAGATGATCACCTGTGAATGACAACTATTCTCAGCAATAACTCTGAAGTACTTGTGATGCAAAATATTATCTCAGAAAGAACTGATCGTGTCTGAATGTGTATTGAAGCATACTTTGTTGCTATTGTTTTGTTTTTGTTTATGTTTTCTTTCACAACATGATTATGAGAGAAATGTTTTACATGATAATACATGTATAATGTGTATTGAATTTCATGCACTTCCAATAGGAGTGAGATATGGAGGAAGGAAGGGAAAGGATTTGTAACTAAAATTTTAAATATATATATAAATGTTTTTATATGTAACTGGAGGGAAAAAACAAATGTTAGAAAACAAATTCAGTTGCTTTCATCTGCTGCTAGTTTGCTAAGGGAAGTCTTGCTGTTGTCTTGTGAAGGTGTTGCTTGTGCTTGACTGAGCTCCACTTTCATCTCTTTGCAACAAGACCTTTCTTATAGGCTTTATAAATTGTTTTGTGTTAGTAAGTTTTTTCACTCCATCCTTTTGTGTATTCTTCTTTTCCAGAATTCATTCTGAGAATCATTTAAAGTTATTTGGGGGGTAATTTAGGAGAACTCAGACAAGTACCTGACTTTTCCCACTGTTTTGGCTCTGTCTTGCCTTTGATAAGATCTTAGGTTACTTAGTCATTATCACATACCTCTCTTTCTCTATCCACCATTACATATCTGAACTAGCAAGAAATAGCATAAAATGAATTGTTTTAATTTCTATCATGAGGACAAGAACGTTTACTTGAACATATCTATATATACATTGCTCATTTGATAATCATAAATATCATTTCTTTTTTAAAAAGTAAAGGAAACATACTTAAGTAATCCAAAGGAATGTGTATGTATCACTTATACATATACATTTATATATACACACATTTATTGACGTGCTTCTGACTAAATACATATATGTATATATCTGTGTGTATGTTCATGCATATATGTATATGTGTATATACATGTACAAAATTAAGAAATCTGCCCCATATATGTATGACTTCAATTTAAGTATTATATAATGCAAAATCTTTTTAAAGTGTAAGTAGATTTTTAAATTACCTTATAGGGAGTATGTGGACATTATTTTTTCAATCATTTGAAGAAATTGTCAAAAAGATTGAGCTGCAATTTTTCAAAAGAGCAGTTCAAACACAGTAAATAAGAGGTAGCCTAAGGGGTGAGACTGTTAATGGATAAACAGTACATGTGTTAGACTCCAGAGCTGAAACAATTATGGCAATTCAACATTTCAAAGCAAGCAGGGCAGTTGAAACTAGAGGCTGAATTTATATGAGAAAAATTTAGTAATCATTATCCTGGAATAACTTTCAAGAAAATTTCCTTGACTGGCAGAATACCAATTTAGAAATAATTAGAATTGATAAGTTAATAACATACCTCTAAAAATTAAAAATGTATTTTTAATGTGAAATGAATCATAAAAAATATTTTTTTTCTGATTTCTGGTCTTGATATTTTGTTAATAGTAGTTTATATAATTTAGAATGCCTTAGATCTGTGTTTAGAAGAATATTTTGTTTTCAATTTCAATATATATTTCAATTCAATTCAATTATAAAATTCTAGTGATTGCTATTAATTTTTGGCTAGTGAATTCAATTTACTTGTAAATTATTAAGCACCTGCTATGTATAAATCATTGTTCAAAAAATGAAGATAATATGATTAGGTGGAAAAAACAAAGTATTTGCTTTCATAGAATGTATATTTTGAGAATAAGACTCCAACATGTACACTAGTACATTAGATCAAAGAAGGTAGCATGTGAAAAGGGCAAAGGAACAATTTAGAAATCGTAATTCAAGAAAAAATGACTAGGATAAGATAACTTTCAGCTGAGGGAATATGAGAAAGCTTTATTTAATGTTTTGTCCCCAAGTTGAGACTTGAAAAAAGCAAAGATTTCAGAAGACATAGGAAATATATATATGCACCAACCAAGATACACAATGATAGAAGAGAACAGGATGAACTAAAAAGTTTAGTTTGATTGGAATATATATTATGACAAGTGCAGGTATATGAAAAATAAGCCAGCCCTTAACATAATTTACATGAGATAATCCAGTGCTGAGTACCACATTCCTATTTACTTAAGTCTCTTAACCACATTTTGAATTAGTTCATGCAAGTTTTTTTCCATATTTCTCTTTATTCATAATATTATTCTTTATATCAATCATGACAATTTTTGTATCATAGTTTGCTTAGTCATTCCCTTGATTGACATCTATTTTGTCTCTAGTTTTTTGTTACCAATAAAATGTGATGCCAAAATATTTTGGTGTATATGGAGATTTTCTAGTTTTTATTATTGATATCTTCAGTTTATACATCTAATAATGCAGTCTCTGGGTTGGACATTGACAATTAAAACACTTTATATAATAGTTAAATCATTTTAGTTACATAATTCCAAATTATTTTCCAGAATCATTGAACTAACTCCTAACTCCACCAAGAAGGAATTAATGTGTTTCTAATATTACAATCTCTGCAAAACTGATTATTGTTGTCTTTGGTTGTTTTGAGATAGATTTCCACTCTTTTTATCCTGACCATATGGTCTCCTAGCTGAACTTTTTGATTTCAGTACATCACATTACCAACCCATATTTTAATTAGATGGGACAAAAAAAAAGCTTCCTTATACATTATTCTAATAATGGCTTCTTGTTCCTCAAATATTTTTTAATGAATTGTTATTATTACACCTTGATATCCATGACTCTGCATAATCTGGCTTCAAATCTGGCTTTCCAAACTTAAAACATAATCTTCTCCTTTATTTTTATTTTAGGCAAATTACAATATGTCAAAACCATGACTTTTAGAGCTTTCTCTCAGCTTATATTTTCATGATTCCTCATAGCTAGAATATGTTTCCTTCTCATCTTCACATGTTGAAGTTCATTTCTTCCTATAAGTTATATTAAGTCATGTGCCAATTCCAACATTAATTTTTTCTTACCTTTTCTGAAGTTCCTAGGTAGATATGATACCTTTATCTTTAAATTCTTTTTGGACACATACTTGGATATCTCATTTAATTTATTTTAATCCACATTGTAACATAGTTATGTGGATATCTAGTGACTTCCAGAAAAGCAAAATGGATATTATTATATCAAACTTTTGATCTTCAGTGACTACCACAGAACCCAACTAATGACATCTAAATACTAAAAAAGATCAATAGAATTAAAATTTTATTTCTTCCTAAAAGCAGAGTTTAATCTATCCATGTTTCCTCATATCCCCCAGATCTTAGCCATATTTTATGAAAAGTTTATCATAGGAGAACTAACATATTTAAGAGTTGATTCTGTTTCTCTAGATGTCTTTAGAAGACTAATAGATTATAAAGACTGTTCATCACCTGGCCTTTGCTGTTGTTATATCACCATCTCATATGCTTTTAAAAATCATATATTTGTTTGATAAAATGCTAAAAACTTATTTTCTTATAATTTCTTATTTGAATTGTTTCACAAACTACAAACATTTATCATGAGTGTATTGAGTCTAGATGATATTAAGTTTTAATTATTCAGACATTAATAGTTTCAGTGTCTCTCATTTATCATATATTAGTAGTTGAATATTGATATTAAATATTTAGGCCTTTTGTTTCAGATAGTATTTTGGGTTCTTGAAATAATTTCCCAATTTCCAAAAAGCAATTAATATTGCTTTCTTTTTCTTGTACAATGCTTTTCCAAACTTATTTCAGTCCATTTTCAGTGTCTGATTGTTATACATGAATACACTATTATATATGAGAAGGAAAGATTGAGCTTCCAGTTCTACTCTGATATATGCTGGTGGTGAGGATATTGGTACATACTTATCATTATATATATATATACAACTTAAGGCAAGTTTCTAAAAATATTCATTCTAGATAAAGTGCCTAACTGCACTGGTAGAAGCCATTCTTCACTAGTAGCTCCTTATATGATAAAAATCACAGGGCTAGTCCCTCTATTCATATGTACATGTTTTTATGTACACCCATATATGTGTTTAATACCATATGCTCACTCTAAACTCATTAATATATAATGACATGAATATATGGTTTAAATATACAAAATATGTGATGTAGGTATTCATTTTGGGTTGAGTTTATATGCTAATCTTTAATTTCAATGGTAGGTATTCAACATTTTGTTGTATTTAATTTAACTATGTTTCACCTGAATTTATGACTATCCATGTAGAAATAGCTGATGAGAGTTTGGATGAATATAGATGGATATAGATATATCAGAGCAAAAAAATATTATAAGGAAGGGTTGATAGATTATCATTCTGCCATGTACTTAAGGTGAACTCTTATCAGAAAATTTACGGATATAATAGTGTAATGTTCTCTTCTTCTAAAATATATTCATTCTCTGGGAGCAGGTTTCTTGGGGGGCTTCTGGAGGCAGTCTTTGTTTAAGTTCAGATAAATAATCACCTCAAATGCAGCCAGAGTTAAAATCCAAATCCTTTATTGTCTCCTTCAAAATAGCCCAGTTAGTTTTCTTAGAGGCCTCTCTCCTTGGTTCTAAGAGCTCTTGCTGCTAGTCTTTTGCCTCTGCCAGCTTCAGCCTCTCATCCTTCCGAATCCAAAGCCTGCAGCCAGCACAAAGGTGGAATATGGAATGAATCTGTCTTGCCTCCTCTAGTGGGCTCCTCCTCTAGTGGGCTTGTCCTTCTGATTTGTGAATCTCCTTGCCTAAATTCTGACTTGTGAATCTCCTGGACTCCTCTCTGACTTGTGAATTTTGTAGAACTCCAATGAGTACTAAATATATTAGTGAGCTAGAGAACTGCTAAGTACCATGCTAAATTAGATAACTGACTTAGCAACTTGTAAGAATTCTAACATAGTAGTTCCATAAGAATTGCATTTTGAATAGAAAGAATTTTAATCAAGATGCCATGATCATCTCTTAATTGCAGGGATTTAATTCTCACAATCAAGATTGATTATTTCTTATAGTCATTAAGATATGTGAAGATCTATCCATTATATGATTATTTGGGGCATATTAGGTAGGCAAAATAGATTTAATAAAAAGCAAATAAAAGTCCAATACTGAAATCTTGATCAAATTAGATACTTAACTTGTCCAGGGTCACAGAGTTAGCTAGTACCTAAGTTCATATTTATACTCATATTCTCTTGTCCTCAGGACTCATGCTCTATCCATTGTACCATGGAATTGCCCTGTTAAGGGTCAACCAATTGCTTAACATCTCATCATCATTCTGATTGAAAAATAATTAACAACTCCTCAATTTCCTCACTGGCCTCTCCCTTTTAATTGGAAAGACAGAGATTTGCCCACTAAACTCCCAAAGCCTTCTTTTAAGGGGCTGTCAGATTGAACTTTCTAGGTAATTCCACATTCTAGCACAAGCTATGTTTAGTTTCCACTACAAGGAAGATTATTAAAAAAAAATAGCTTTTTATTTACAAGTTATATGCATGGGTAATTTTACAGCATTGACAATTGCCAAACCTTTTGTTCCAATTTTTCCTCTCCTTCCCTCCACCCTGTCCCCTAGATGGCAGGATGACCAATACATGTTAAATATACTAAAGTATAAGTTGAATACAGGGGCAGCTAGGTGGCGCAGTGGATAGAGCACCAGCCCTGAAGTCAGGAGGACCTGAGTTCAAATCTGGTCTCAGACACTGTCTAGCTGTGTGACCCTGGGCAAGTCACTTAACCCCAATTGCCTCAGCAAAAAAAAAAAAAAAAAAAAAAAAAAAAAAAAAAAATAAGTTAAATACAAAATAAGTATACATGTTTTGCTGTACAAAAAGAATTGGACTTTGAAATGGTGCACAATTAGCCTGTGAAGGAAATCAAAAATGCAGACAGGCAAAAATATAGGGATTGGGAATCCAATGTAATGGTTCTTATCATCTCCCAGAGTTCTTTTGCTTGGTGTAGCTGGTTCAGTTCATTACTGCTCCATTGGAACTAATTTGGTTCATCTTATGGCTGAAGATGGCGAGGTCCATCAGAATTGATCATCATATAGTATTGTTGTTGAAGTATATAATGATCTCCTGGCCTTGCTCATTTCACTCAGCATCAGTTTACAGTAGGTAATCTTTACCTCTAAATGCTTTTAAGCTTTTTTCGGTGTTCTTTTTTCCCATTAGATTACAAACACATTGAAGTAGGAACTGCATTTTAATTTGTATCTCTAGTATTTAGCATAGTGCCTGATATTTAGTGGATGCTTAAAGTGCTTATTTAGTTGAATAATATTTTATAATGAAAATGGAGATGCTAATTTTGTATTTAGAAATTAATTGTCAAATTGAAAGCTTTTCCAAAGGGCATTAAAAATAATACTCTCAAGGGATATCTTTTTTAGTTATAAATATTAGAAGAATGACTTTCAGTGATATTATTAATTTATAAATCAGTTACCGAATGTGTGAATTAAAAATCAGAAGTGAGACTAAATTTGAATACTAATAAGATAATTGTTGAAATAACTGGAATTTTGTTCTAGTTGGTCTTGTGTTAGTCAATGACTTTAGGATGCATTCATGGAAATTTTGACTGTGGAACAACTCAGAATTATATAGTAGAAGAAACTCTATAACTATAGTTCTTTGGGAAAATTCATAATTTAATGAATCTGAAATTCATATTTTAGCTGATTCCATTAGAACTAGACCCTCATTTTCCATTTGACATGCAAATAAATGATTTCATGACTATTAACCAATATTCTTCAATATTTAGAAATTCTTTTGAAGAAATATTGTGATGACCGTGTATTTAAAATCAGCCGGAGTCAGGAATTCAGGTTAAAGGAAAAATCTTCAATCTTTATTCTCAGTAGAGGTAAAGAAGGATTGCAATAGAAATATGGGCAGCTGCGACAGGAAGCCAGCTAGCAGAGGGGGATCGAAGGTGAAAGGCAGTCACGATAGCAATGCGAGCAGCTATGTCAAGATGCCAGCCAGCAGTCTCTCTTTCCACTTCCCTTTCCACTCTCTTGTCTCCACCCACCAAAATCATCATTTCCTATATAACACATCAGGACTTGCACAAAGAGTGTACGGGGGCCATTCTTTCTCCAAGCTTATATATTAATAGAGTATGGTCCAATTATTATTTAGCCTCACTTGCTTGGGAACTCAGTGCATCAACTCGAGCTTCAGCCCATTACAAAATAGATAAATTCTTTTTCAGTGTCTTTTAGAAGGATGGATCAAACCACATATTTTAAAATTCATGACATATGGCAACTTTTACTAAATTGGAATAGCATCTAGTAGGTGGTAAACAATGAATTGGAACTCTGTCATTTAATAATTAACATATCTGTATTTCAAAAAGACCATAATAAGAAATTGATTATCCTGTGAGAGCAACTTTTGATGATTAATTTTCCAAACATAGAATCAGTTAATGAGTTACTTATGGAAGTTAATTTAAAATATATTAAAACTACCTATAACAGAAGTTGTAAAAGTACTAGAAAATGAAGGGCTCAAAATAGGCCTAGTATAAGGGAATATATTTAAGGTAATGTTGCAAAAAAAGTTAGGGATTTTAAAAAATACAATTGAAAAAAAGAGAATGAATTCTACAAATTTAAAATGGGATGAGCAAAGATACAGAGAAGGGAACATTTAGTGGAAAAGTTCCTCTCAGATATAAAATGTGGGAAAGAGAATAATGAGTAATGATACTGGAAAGGTAGGCTGAAGCCAGATAATTAAAGATTATAAATGTCTAATAGAGTTTATGTTTTACCCCAGGGACAAAAATGAGCTCTTCCTACTTCTTGACCTGGAATATAATGTGTTCTAGCTTGTAGTTTGGGTTAACATGTTAGAATTGTGTCTGAAAGTTGTAAAGATGAGTTAGAAAAGAGGCAGATTAAAGTCATAGAAACAATTCAGTAGGCTATTCAATAGTCCACACTAAACTGGGGTCATGGCTGAGTCACTGAAGAAAAAAAGCTATTCGCAAAATATATTGTGAATATATAATTAGTAAGAATTTGTAGTTGAGGAAAGTAAAGAGGGTATCAGAACCAAGATGTTAGAGAATAGAGACACTCAGCTGAACTCTCCCAATTTCCTCTCTGAACAACTCTAAAATGATGTTTCAAATTTATTTTTTGATTAGCAGAATCAACTAGAGACCAAATAAAAAAAATAATTCTAGCTGAGACCACTTAGGATTTTTGAAATAAATGTCTGACTCATTAAAGTGGTGGTTGAGCCTGGAATGCATCACAGACAGCAGTGACAGATTTTTGAAGCAGGTGCATTAGTGGCAGCAATAGTTTCAGAAAGTCTTAGGCCAGAAGTGGTAGAAGAAACAAACAACTGATCAGAAATATATTCTTGGTGACCCTGTGGGACACTGACTTCAGAATCCTGTTAATTTTTTGCCCATATGCATTTCTGGGTCCCAGTACCAGGGTTGAAAGGTATGATATCATTTAAGGCTGCAAGGAAGCAGAGGCCCTGGTCATGCATGATTACAGGACATAAAATATTTTTATAATTACTTATTGATCTCAATTCTAAGAGAGAGAGAGAATCATATATGATTGAATGTGAAAGAGAACACAAGAACCTTATCATTGTCCCAGGACTAGGAGGACAGCTTGTAGTGGTGACTGTAAGAGAATGAAGTACCTTCTGGATTAAGATTACATCACTGGCTAGTGTTTCAGAAATACAAAAAAAAAATTAAGATTTTAGAACAAGAAATCACTATTTGACAAAAATTGCTGGCCATACTGTAAAGAAGTCTGGCAAAACTTAGATATATACCAATATCTCACATAGTGTAACAAAATAAGTTCAAAATGGGTATATTCTTTAGGCACAAAGGGTGATATCATCAGCAAATTAGGTAATCATATTTATGGACAAGAAAAGAATATATGACCATATGAGATAGCATTATAAGATGTAAAACCTCAAATTTTGATTAAGTCAAATTAAAGTTTTTGCACAAACAAAATCAATGCAATGAAAATTAGAAGGAAAGAAGGAAACTGGCGGGGAAATACAAATATCTCTGATGAAGGCCTGATTTATCAAATATATTGAGAACTGTCAACTTTATAAAAATAAGCTTTTGCTCAATTGATAAATGGTCAAAATATTTTTAAAAATGTTTTAAATCATTATTGACTAAAGAAACACAATTCTTCGGTGCCACCTCACATTTATCAGATTGCCTCATGTGACAAAAAAGAGACATGACAAACATTGTCAAGCAAGTGGAAAAATATGACACTAATGCAAAGTTGGTAAAGTGGTAAACTAATTCAACCATTATTGAAAGTAATTTAGAATTTTGTTCAAAGTGTTATAAAATTTCCCATACCCAGGTCTGTATTTTAAAGAGATTTTTTTAAAAGCACCTTTATCTATCAAAAAAAACCCCAAAAACAAAAACAAAAAAATAAACAACAACAACAACAAACACCATTTATAGCAGCTTTTTTTCTTTGTGGTAGCAAAGAATTGGAAATTGGGCAAAGACTGAACAAGTTGAGGTGTATAATTTTGATTGAATATAAGAAATGACTTATAAGAAATAATAAACAAGATGCTTTCAGAAAAAATCTGAGAATACCTATATGGTCTTATTTGGGGTGAAATGAGCAGAAAAAAAATTAACCAATTGTAGAATATGGGCTAGCTCCCGGAGGGCCTTAGAGTCAGCCAGAGTCAGGATAAATTAAAGTCCTTGGTCTTTAGGGAGAGAAGTGAAGGACATAGGCAAGCTGCCACTGGGCTTGCCAAAGCTCTCTCCTGGATTCTGGAGTCCAGAATCTTCAGCTTCTCTCTTCCTTGTCTTGCCAACAAGTGACTCTGGCCTCTCTCCCTCCACCCCCCAATCCTTGCCTATGATTATCTTAACACCAAACATTTAGCAAGCACCAACAGTAAGAAGAGCCATTTATCTAAACATATGCTAATAGAGTCATTGTCTCACATTGAATAGGTAATTAGCCTTAAGTGCTCAGTTTTCTGATTCAAGCTTAACTTCAGCCCTCTACATCTCCCGCTTTCTTTTGTTTTAGAACATAGATGGTCACACCCTCCCTGACTTCTCAGGGAGAAGAGAATGCCAAAAAGGAGGTGATCACAACATCTCTGAGTTCTTTGACAGGAGGTGAAAACACCAAAAAGGAGGTGATCATACCTCCCTTGACTGCTCAGGAAGGGAAATGAAAGCACTAAAAAGGAGTTGATAATACCCTCTCTGACTTCTCAGGAAGAGAGATGAAAAACATCAAATGGGGAATCAAGCCAGATATTGTTAGCAGGTTTCTAGGCTGAAGGGTCTTATGAGAAATAGGTATACACAAACCTGTCAGCATGGGAAGTATGACACAAGCACATAGCAATATAGCACAGGCTGATAGTGATGACTTTCCCCACAGCCATGCAGGCTCAATGTGGTGTAAAAACATGAATTGTACATGCAAGTAGTAATATAACAACAATATGAATCAACATGGTATTGTAAAAGATTTCCAGAAGTCTAGAAGGGGGGTATGTAAATAACAATCACATGTACATGTGATTGGATTTGGAGATAGTCCAAAACTGATCTATTGTCCATTACTTCATGAATTGGGGAATCCAATGATCCCTGCAAGTTTTTGAAATCCTGCAACAGTCTTTTATGTGTTAGGGAATCCTGTATTCCTGAGGGTTTTGAAGTCCTGCATCAGTCTCATTAACAATTTTTGATGTCCATGAGTCAAATGTCATAACTGGAGGGGGTGGAGCCAAGATGGTAGAGAAGGCACACGTGACTTTCTAAGCTCCTCTCTTACCCTCACTATCAATATTATATCCAGCCTCAAAAATAGGCTTGACTGCAACAACTCATAAAGATTAGAAATACATCAACTCACTAGTCAAAGATTGTCTGAAATCTCACCAGAAAAGGTCCTCAGGCCGGGAAGATCAGTGCAGGCAGGGAGAGAACCAGAGGTTCCAAGCAGAGCCCCAAACCAGAAGTGGGAGCACAGATAGCAGCACAAGCTTGAAGCCCCAACCCCCAGTACAGGGCTTTTCCTTGGGGCAGTTGCCAACCTGCACGGCAGGGGGGCACAGCCCAGGGCAGCCTCTAATCTGGACAGTGGGAGGCTTGGCTTGGGGCAATAGAACCTTTGTTGGGCGATTTGCTTCCCAGCAGAGACTTCCGGTACCAACAGGGCTATTTGCTGGTCAGCTGCTAATATCCACAGCCACACAAGAGGCTCTGGCCTGGGGCAGTGACATTTTCACCATTTAGTCTCTAGCCTTAGGGCAGTCACTAAACCACACAGCAGGGTTCGCCACTGGGCACTTCTGTAGTTCAGTTGTACTAAATCACCCACAATTGAGGGAAGGGGAAACTTTCACTCAGAGCACTCACATACCTCAGAACTGGAAGCCGGTTTACATCTCACCCTGCTCTGCAGAGGAAGCTGGCTAACCCCCTTACCCTGAAGGCATACCCTAAAGGCCTTCAAAAATGAATTAAAAAATGAAAAGAATGATAGATAGCTTCTATACAGAAAAAGAGCAGGTTTGCAAGCCCGAAAAGACTAATAGCAAATAGCCACCAGACAATACCCCAAAGGTGAATGGTACCTGTCCCCTTTTACTTAATCCTCTCATAGAAGAAACCATTAAAAGTCTCAAAAGAGAGTTAGAAGAAAAATGGGGAAAGGAAAGAGAAGCTTTGCAAGAGAGTAAAAACTTTCTGAAATATGAATTGGAAAAGGTAAAAAATTCCCAGGAAGTGCAGGGAAACAAAATCAGTGAATGGGAAAAAGTAAAAAAAAAAAAAAAAAAAAAAAAAAATTCTGGAAAGTAAGATTTGTGAATTAGAAAAGACAAAGAATTCGTAAGAAAGTAGGATCTGTGAATTGGAAAAAGAAAATAATTCACTAAAAAAAAATTCTGTAGAGCGAAACAACTCATTTAAAAAGTCAATTGGACATATACAAAAAGAAGTAAAAAAAGCTAATGAAGAAAATAATTCATTAAAAATCAGAACTCAACAAACAGAAACTAGTGATTCATTGAGACAGCAAGAATCAGTCAAGCAAAACCAAAATAAATAAATAAATAAATAAATAAATTGGAAAAAAAAAAAACATGAAATATCTACTTGGAAAAATGACAGATCTGAAAAATAGGTATAGGAGAGATAATCTGAGGATTATTGGACTTACTGAAAATTATGAAAAAAAGAGCCCAGATACTATTTTATAAGAAATCATCAAAGAGAACTGTCCAGAGGTATGAGAATCAGAAGGTAAAATAATCATTGAAATAATTCATCAAACACCTTCTGAAAAAGACCCTAAAATAAAAACTCCAAGAAATATTGTGACCAAATTTCAAACTATCAGATTAAGGAAAAAAATTTATAAGCAGCCAGAAAAAAAAAAAAAAGATGTAAATACCAAGGTGCCATAATAAGGATCAAACAAGATCTGGCTGCCTCCACATTAAATGATTGAAGGGCCAGGAATCTGATATTCTGAAAAGCAAAAGAACTTGGAATGCAGCCAAGAATAAACTACCCAGCTTAGCTGAGCATTTTCTTCCAGGGAAGAAGATGGACATTTAATGAAATAAATGAATTCTATTTGTTTTTAAGGAAAAAAAACAGAACTAAACAAAACATTTGATCTAGAACCATAGGACTCAAGAGATGCAGAAAAGGTAAAAGGAACCCTTGAGAATTGTATTTCTGTTATGGATATACAAAAAGAATATATGTATAGTATGATTTTACTGATATAACAAAAAAAAAAGGGAAGTAGAAATGGAAAAGGGATCATTTCAGAAAAGGAGGAAAGGAGGGATAAAAAGAGGGAAACTACATCCCACAAAGAGGCAAAGGAAACTTATCATATCTGAGGGAACTCAGAGAAGGGGAGGAACATTATATGAATCTTACTCTCATAAGAGTTGGCTCAAAGAGAAAATAATTGACATATTTGTTTTACAGAAAATCCTCCCTCACCTCATTAAAAAGAGGGAGAGGAAAAGGGAAAGAAAAAGAGTAATAAGGGAAGGGTACAAAGAAGGGAAAGAGATTGAAAGTGGGGGAGGGAGGGATTCTAAAGAGGATGAGCATCGTAATACAAGTGGGGCACATAAGTTTAAAACTGGGAAAGAGGATTGGGGGGCAAAAAAAAGAAAAGCATAATCTGGGGATATTAGGACGGCAGTAAATACAGAATTAGTAATTTTAACCATAAATGTGAATGGGATGAACTCTCCCATAAAGAGGATGCAGAGAGCAGACTGGATCAAAAGTCAGAACCCTACAATATGTTGTTTACAGGAAACACATTTAAAGCAGGGAGATACATACAGAGTAATGGTAAAAGGCTGGAGCAGACTCTATTATGCTTCAGGTGAAGTCAAAAAAGCAGGGGTAGCCATCCTTATTTCAGATCAAGCAAATGCAAAAATTGATCTAATCAAAAGAGATAAGGAAGAAAACTTTGTCTTGCTAAAGGATAGCATAGATAATGAAGCAATATCAATACTAAACATATATGCACCAAGTGGTATAGCATCTAACTTTCTAAAGGAGAAGTTAAGAGAGTTGCAAGAAGAAAACTGTAATTGTGGGAGATCTCAAACTTGCACTCTCAAAATTAGACAAATCAAACCACAAAACAAATAAGAAAGAAATTAAAGAGGTAAATAGAATGTTAGAAAAATTAGATATGATAGATCTTTGGAGAAAACTGAATGGAGACAGAAAGAAATATACTTTCTTCTCAGCAGTTCATGGAACCTATTCAAAAATTGACCATATATTAGGACATAATTAATTATCAATTAATTAATTAATAATCAAAATTAAATGCAAGAAGGCAGAAATAGTAAATGCTTTCTTTTCAGATCACATTGCAATAAAAACTACATTCAACAAAAAAGTTAGGGGTAAATAAACCAAAAAAGGAATTGGAAACTAAACAATCTCATCTTAAAGAATGATGGGGTGAAACAGCAAATTAAAGACAATTAATAATTTCACTCAAGATAATGACAACAATGAGACATCATATCAAAATTTGTGGAATGCAGCCAAAGCAGTAATAAGAGGAAATTTAATATCCTTAGAGGCTTACTTGAATAAGATAGAAAAAGAGAAGATCAATGAATTGGGCTTGCAACTAAAAAAACACCAAATTAAAAACCCCCAATCAAATACTAAATTTGAAATTTTAAAATTAAAAGGAGAAATTAATAATATTGAAAGTAAAAAAAAATTGAACTAATTAATAAAACTAAGAGTTGGTTCTATGAAAAAAGTAATAAAATAGATAAGCCTTTGGTAAGTCTGATTAGAAAAAGGAGAGAAGAAAATCAAATTAGTGGTCTTAAAAATGAAAAGGGAGAACTTTCCACCAATGAAGAGGAAATTAGAGAAATAATAAGGAGTTATTTACCCAACTTTATGCCAATAAATTTGATAACCGAAGTGAAATGGATGACTACCTCCAAAAATATAGACTTCCCAGATTAACAGAGGAGGAAGTAAATTGCTTGAATAGTCCCATTTCAGAAAAAGAAACAGAACAAGCTATTAATCATCTCCCTAAGAAAAAATCCTCAGGACTTGATGGACATAACATGTGAATTCTACCAAACATTTAAGGAACAATTGGTCCCAATACTATATAAATTATTTGACAAAATAGGTAATGAAGGAATCCTACCAAATTTCTTTTATGACACAGACATGTTACTGATACCTAAACCAAGTTGAAAACAGAGAAAGAAAATTATAGACCAATCTCCCTAATGAATATTGATGCTAATAATCAAATTAACAAAAACTATATATGTATATATATATATATATATATATATATATATATATATATATATATATGCAGAAAAAGCATTTGATAAAATCCAACATCCATTCCTATTAAAAACCCTTGAGAATATAGGAAAAAATTGACTTTTCTTTAAAATAATCAGCAGCATCTATTTATAACCATCAGTAAGCATCATATGTAACGTGGACAAACTGCAACCATTCCCAATAAGATCAGGAGTGGAACAAGGTTGCCCACTATCACCATTATTATTCAATATTGTATCAGAAATTCTAGCTTTGGCAATAAGAGGTGAGAAAGTGATTAAAGGAATTAGAGTAGGCAATGAGGAAACCAAATTATCACTTTTTCCTGATGATATGATGGTATACTTCGAGAATCCCAGAGATTCTACTAAAAAGTTATTAGAAATAATCCACAACTTTAGCAAATAAACCCACATAAATCATCAGCATTCTTATATGTCACTAACAAAATCCAATAGTAAGAGTTACAAAGAGAAATTCCATTTAAAGTAACTATTGATAGTATAAAATACTTAGGAATCTACCTGCCAAGGGAAAAATCAGAAACTTTATGAGCAAAAAGTACAAAACACTTTTCACATAAATTAAGTCTGATCTAACCAATTGGGAAAAAAAATTAAATGTTCTTGGATAGGGCAAGCAAATATAATAACGATGACAACACTACCTAAACTAATCTATTTGTTTAGCGCTATACCAATCAGACTCCCAAAAAACTATTTTAATGACCTAGAAATAATAACAACCAAGTTCGTATGGAAAAACAAAAGGTCAAGAATTTCAAGGGAATTAATGGGAAAAAAATCAAATAAAGGTGTCTTAGCTGTACCAGATCTAAAATTATATTATAGAGCAGCAGTTACCAAAATCATTTGGTATTGGCTAAGGAATAGATTAGTTGATCAGTGGAATAGGTTAAATTCAAAGGACAAAACAGTCAATAACTATAGCAACCTAGTGTTTGACAAACCCAAAGACCCCAGATTTTGGAATAAAAACTTACTGTTTGACAAAAATTGCTGGGAAAATTGGAAACTAGTATGGCAGAAACTAGGCATCGACCCACACTTAACACCATACACCAAGATAAGGTCAAAATGGGTTCATGACCTAAACATAAAGAATGAGATTATAAATAAATTAGAGGAACACAGGATAGTTTACCTCTCAGACCTGTGGAAGAGGAAGGAATTTATGACCAGAGAAGAACTAGAGATCATTACTGATCACAAAATAGAAAAAATCTATTATATCACACAGAAAAGTTTTTGTGCAAACAAAACTAATGCAGACAAGATTAGAACTGAAGCAATAAACTGGGAAAAGATTTTTTACAGTCAAAGGTTCTGATAAAGGTCTCATTTCCAAAATATATAGAGAATTGACTCTAACTTATAAGAAATCAAGTCATTTTCCAATTGATAAATGGTCAAAGGCTATGAACAGACAATTCTCAGATGAAGAAATTGAAAATATTTCTAGCCATATGAAAAGATGTTCCAAGGCATTATTAATCAGAGAAATGCAAATTAAGGCAACTCTGAGATACCACTACACACCTGTCAGACTGGCTAGAATGACAGGGAAAGATAATGCAAAATGTTGGAGGGGCTGTGGGAAAACAGGGACACTAATACATTGTTGTAGAATTGTACATACATTCAACCATTCTGGAGAACAATTTGGAACTATGCTCAAAAAGTTATCAAACTGTGCATAGCCTTTGATCCAGCAGTGTTTCTACTGGGCTTATATCCCAATGAGATCATAAAGAAGTGAAAGGGATCTGTATGTGCACAAATGTTTGTGGCAGCCCTCTTTGTAGTGGCCAGAAACTGGAAACTGAGTAGATGCCTATCAATTGGAGAATGGCTGAATAAATTGTGGTACATGAATATTATGGAATATTATTGTTTGGTAAGAAATGACCAAGAGGATGATTTCAGAAAGGCCTGGAGAGACTTACACATACTGATGCTGAGTGAAAAGAGCAGGGCGAGGAGATCATTATATACTTCAACAACATTACTATATGATGACCAATTCTGATGGACCTGGCCATCCTCAGCAATGAGATGAATAAAACTAGTTCCAATGGAGCAATAATAACCTGAACCATCTATGCCCAGTGAAAGAACTCTGGGACATGACGAAGAACCATTACATTGAATTCCCAATCCCTATATTTTTGCCTGCCAGCATTTTAAATTTCCTTCACAGGCTAATTGTACAACATTTCAAAGTCTGATTCTTTTTGTACAGCAAAATAACGGTTTGATCATGTTAAAAAAATGTCATAACTAACTTACTCTTTCACTGGTAGGCACAGTCAGCGATGGAACCACCCAATGTTTCATGGGTCTATTCCTTTGTTTCAAGAATTTGCTCTGTCTCTCTCCAATGGAGAAGACAAACATGGCTCGTTGGCTCCCATTTGATTCCTTCTCTATCTGTAGAGATACAAGCAAATCCTCTCCCCAAAGCAGTTAACCTATCTGGTCCCTTCCATTCACCACTGTCTGGATCTCTCCACATCACCTGGAGATTATTTAAAGATAGTGGAGCTACTCACACTGGACATTGTCCTTCCAGTGGGTTATAAAACCTGTCTGCTTGAGCCAGTCTGCATCTTTGTCAAAAATCAAGGAGGCAATAGTATAAAGAGCTAAATTTAGAAGTTCTCTAGGGTTACCTGTGTCTCCCCATTTCTTTTGTTTTGGAAGAGTTTCTTGATGTCTCTGTTTCTCCTCTCTACTATTGCCTGTCCTTGAGGATTAAAGGGTATGTCAGTGGTGTATAAAATCTTATACTGTGCACAAAAGTGTGCAAAATGTTTAGAATTATATGCAGGACCATTATCTGTTTTTATTTCTTGTGGCATACCCATAATTGCAAATGCTTGTATAAGGATTTCAGTGACCACTAGAGCTGTCTCTTTTGCTGGTGGTATTGCAAAATCCTGAAAAGGTGTTTACTATAACATGAATAAAAGACAGATGACCAAAAGATTTATAATGGGTTACATCTATTTGCCAAATTTCATTGGGTCTCGAACCATGAAGGTTCTTCCCTGGAGGGGATGTAAGAGCATGGAAAGAAAGGCAAGATGTACAGCCTTTTACCATGCTCCTAGCTTCTTTTTTTTGTTTGTTTGTTTTTGTTTTTGTTTTTTGTGTTTTGTGTTTTGTTTTCCCAAATTGCAAATATAAAGCTCGAGCAACCTCATGATATTTAGAATGAGATTCTTGGGATTCTTGAAATAAAGGAAAATTGGGCAACATACTTAGAAGGCTATCTGTCTTCGAATTACCATTAAAAATAGGACCTGGAAGTTCACTATGTGAGTGGACATGCAAGATATAAATCTTACCTGGATGCTTTCTTACTTGGTCTTGAAGTTCCTTAAGGAGCTGATATATATTTAAAGCTGGAAATTTTATTTGGGCTGTGGCAATTCTTTGTACCACACCTACTGAATAGGCTGAATCAGATATATTTGTATCTCCTGGGTAATAAGTAAGAGATAGAATGATTGCATACAATTCATTCTGCTGAGTGGACTGAAAAGGAGTTATGACTACTCTATAGTGAAGTCACAAGAGTATACAGCACAAATGTTAAATTTGGATGCATCTGTAAAGGTAGATGGTCCTTTAAAAGGAACCTTAGAAATCTTTTTTTTCAAGAATCCATTGCCAATTATGTAATAATCTGGTTATCTTTAATGGATACCTGTGTGTAAAATTTGGAACTGTGGCCAGTAAGATTTGCCACTCTGGGATGTTTTCACAGCATATATTAATTTGTGCATTGGTGTAAAAGGTGTATATCTTCTCAGGTCTTATCCCAAATAATTGAACTGCTTGCTTAATCACCTTTAATAAAATCCTAGCCACAAGCACTGGGTAAGGAGTAGTAAGGCTTTGTTCTGGTTGTGCTGGGAGGTTCACCCATTCTATCACACTGTCTCCTTGATGAAGGACTGCTGTGAGTGCCTCTTTTGTAGCAAATACTGATATTTTCAAGGGACTCTTTCAACCACCTTGGATAAAGCCAGTTCAACTTCTCTCATAGCTTGTTGAGTTTCTTTTGTAATCTGATATAGTGAGTTCAATGCAGTGTCTCCCCTAAACATGTCATATAATGGTTGCAATTGATAGGTAGTCAAGCCTAACACTGGACACATCCATTGGATATCTCCTATCAATTTCTGAAAGTCATTTAAGGTGTTCACTTTCTCTGTTCTTAAAGAAAGCTTTTGTTTTGTAAACATCTTAGGATATACTTGCTCTTTAGGAGGAGTGATGAAGGCAGGAGAACCAAGAGGATGGTCAAAGATGGAGTGTCTGTATCTGAGGGAATCCTCTTTGTGGCTGAGAGAGTCCTCTGTATCTGTGGATGAGAGTCCTCTGTGTTTGTGTCTCCCTTAAACACCTCAGAATGATTAAATCAGTACAGCACAAAGAACACACAACTGTTAGGAGAACCATTACATCACCATATCACACTAAGTATGTGCTTAACTAGAGTGATTACATCATTACATCACACTAATTATGTGCTTAACTAGAGAATCCTTAGGTGATTAGTAGGTACTTAACTATAATCCTCTTGCTGTCAGCATCTTAAGAATATCTTTTCAGAGTTCAGGCCCTCTATACCCCCTTCTTTTCCTCAATTATGTCTTCATTTGCTTCTTTATGAGATGCAATCTCCCTCATTTTACTCCATTGTCCTCTATTTCTGGAACAATCCCCTTTCTACCTTTAGTTTTTGTTTTTGTTTTTGTTTTTGTTTTTTTTTTCCGTATTATCATAGTAATCTCAAATTACCCACACTCTCTAAATATACCTATAACTGAAATACAGTTCTCAAGAGTTCTTTTCTTTTTACTTTTTTATGCTTCTCCAGAGTTCTGCATTTGGAAATTAAATTTTTTTGTTCAGCTCTGGTCTTTTCATCAGAAATAAATGAAATTCCCCTATATCATTGAATGTCCATCTTCTTTACTGAAATATAATGCTCATTTAAATTGATGGTTGATTCTTGGATGCAACCTAAGATATTCCTATTTTGGAATATCAGATTCCAGGCCCTTTGATATTTTAAGGTGGAAGCTGCTAAGTCCTGGTTAATACTGATTGTGGCTCCTCAAAAACTGAATTGTATCTTTCTGGTTACTTGTATAATTTTTTTTTTCTTTGATCTGAAATTTAGCTAAGATATTCTTTGGAGTTTTCATTTTGGGTTCTCTTTCAGGAGGTGATTGGTGAATTCTTTCAATGACTATTTTTACCTTCTGGTTCTAGGTCATCAGGGCAATTTTCCTTGATGATTCCCTGACAGATGATGTCTATGCTGTTTTTTATTTTCATCATGTTTTTCAGGAAGTCCAATAATCCTTAGATCGTCTCTCCAAGATCTGTTTTCTGATCAGATCATTTATTTTTCCAATGAGGTGTTTTACATTTTCTTCTATTTTTTTTTAATTTTGTTTGACTGATCTTGATGTCTCTTTGAGTCATGCATTTCCATTTTTTCAATTCTAATTTTTGTCAATTATTTTCTGCAGTTATCTTTTTTTAGCTCCTTTTGTATTTGGCCAATTGAATTTTTAAATTACCTCTTTTGTTCATTGAATTTTGTCCCATTTTACTACTTCTGTTTTTCAATTAATTGGTTTTCTTATCAATTTTGTAAGGATTTATTTGCATTTTCCATTTTTTAAAATGTATTTTGTAGGGAGTTATATGCTTTCCCATTTGATAATATCGGTTTCTAAAAGGAATTTTCTTCAGATAATTTTGGTTTTTCCTTTTCCATCCCTTCTTCTAAGATCTCATTTCCTTTCTTCATTTTTCTTCTAACTCTCTTTAAAGATCCTTTTTGAATTCTTCCAAGAGAGCCTTGTGAAATGGAGACCAACTCATCTCACATTTTGGGGCTTCATCTGAAGCTGATTTGACTTTAGGAACCTCAGGGTTTGAAGTCTATCCTCTCTTTCTCTGAAAAAGCTGTCTATGGTCAGAGTTCTTTTTTATTTTTTGTTCTTTTTTATTTTTTTAAGGTATGAGGTCTGTCTTAAGGGAAAGGGGTAACAGCAATTTTTTTTTTTCCTGGGGTCAGTGTTAGTCTGATTTCTGGCACTGGGTAGGCATGGCTAAGTCCCATGTTCTAGTGTTCAGGGGCTCATAATTTGCCTGTGTCTGATAGCAAATTTGTTGAACTACTGACTTGTAACCAGAACAGAGTAGCCTAAGAGCTTCACAGTAGATTCCCCCAGGTGCAGATGCCGTAACACCCTGGGTCCCCAGACTAAGCCCTTGCCTTGGGATCTCTGGGCTATAGTGTGGCCTCAGCAGCCTCTCCTCCTACCCCATTGAAATGGACCTTTTCTGAAGTTCTTCCCAAGTATTTTCTGGAAATTTGTTGTACTCTATATATTTGTGTATTCTGTCACCCCCAAACCAGTTTAGAGCTTAATCTGTTGTTTATTTGAGGGAAGCTCAGAGGAGGTCACATAAAGATATGTCTACTTTCACCCATCTTGGCTCCTAGTAGGGCTCTGTTTCCACAGTGGAGGGTACACTGTTCCAAGTTTCAGAGGATCCTGCTAGGAATCTGAAAAGAAGCATAATTTTCTGTCCTGGAGCTATTAGAAGTGACCTGCTCCATTGTTCATATAAGATCTGGTGTGTCAAAGCAACACTGCTGGGTTTGGGGCCAGGATTGTGTTGACACTGCCTACACTGTGAATTGACACCTCATTCCCATCTTTGCTATCCTTCAAAATTCTTCCTAGTGTTGCTATGTTAAGGGGTTCAAAAGCTTCCAGCACTGCTTTTGATTCAGAGGTGCTCCCTTGCTAACATTGAGGTCCAGTCCAGAGCTGGGTGCTGGGACCTGGGACTGGGGCTGGTTATGTAGGCCAGTCCTGTTCTGGCACTACCTGTACTGGAATTGCACATTGGGCTCGCAGGCTCCCATCCTGATTCTACAGATCTTTCATTCTGACCTTCCATGTCTGAGAGGTCTGGAAACCACCAGCACTGCCATTGTTTCAGAGGTCTAGCTGGAGCCAGGGCAGGGATTGTAGCTGTGGTTGTACTGGCATAGCATACACTGAGATTGAATGCTGGAATTCCACCCTGGTGCATAGACTTTTTCTGCTGAACTTCTAAATTGCCTTCAGCTGGAAAATATTCCACTCTGCTTTTTTGTGTGTTCTGATGCTTTAAAGTTTGTGTAGAGTGATTATTTAAAGGGGTTTGGAACAGTTTGTACTAGAGTGAATTCTATAATATATTGTGTTCTACTTCAAGGTGTCATATGAATTTTCACTTCTAATCTGTGAGTTAAGGATTTTGATTTTTCAGAGGTCACAATATTTCATAATTTACAGTCAAATAAAATTGTTGGAATATTATTACTGTCTTTTCTTTCAATGCTTAGATAATATTATAAACATTCAGAGATTATTTTGCAAGTTATTGTATGGATGTGCCTCCAAATAAGAAAATGAATAATATTAGAATATTAGGGAGAATATTATTATTCTCCTCAAAAATAATATAAAGAGTCTTTATAATTATTGACTTATATGCCTAGTTTTTCACTTTCATACAAACTTCTTTGAGAATGAAATATTCAAATAAAATTTTATGGTTTTCAAATAATTTAACAAATATGACTTGATTTTTTTCTCACAGTAACTTTCAGAGATGGGTGCTATGATTATATTAATTTTACAAATAAAATAATTGAGGAAGACAATGGTTAATTGGCTTATTATTGGTCAATATATAGTATCTAAGGTGAAGTTTGAATTCAAGCCTAGAAATGAATTACCAAGAATATTCTTAGTGGAAATCTGAAAACAGAAACTAGTAAGATTCTTAATAGATCATTATTTTTTATAATAGGCTATACTTTGACAGGTGACTGAAAGAGGCATTTTATGGCAACATTATATGCATATACGCAAATATATACACATGTATATGTTTTGCATATGTAGTCTTTGTTGACTTGATAAATCAAACATAGTAATTAATATTTTCTTCCAAAAATCTGTCTTTTTTTTGTAAGATAAAACAAAAATCCTTGCTAATATAACAGAAACAATTTAGTTCAAAGTAAATAAAATATTTCCTTATAGAGAAGCACAATCTAGGGAAAAGTAATTTAAAAGAACATAGGTGCTATGAATTATTTCTAAAATTCATACAAGTTTTCATGGAACATTATTGTAGGGTTATATATTTTCAAGTTTTTTGACAAGAATTTGCATGGTAAAAAGAAAAGTAGAAAGAAATGACTTTATTTGACAAAGGAAAAGGGTTCTAATGAATAATTTCTTAATTCAATTTGAAACAGCTCTGTAGCCTTAAAAGAGAGATAATTTTAAAATATTTGATAGTGTAAAAGATAGAAATGAAGGAAGGCTTGAGCTGAAAGGGAGAAACATTTAAGAACAATCTGTGTAAGGCCTTAGGCAGAAAGATTTCAAGGGAAGATGAAAGATTCAAAAAGTAATCTGTAGTAAAAAAAAAATAGCAGAGATAAGGAAAACAAGTTGGCAGGACAAGGTTAAGAAATAAGAAGATAAAATAAACTTGCTATTAGCTGACAAGATGTTACTAAGTCTTTAGATGCAGATTTATACCATATACAATGACATATTACTGAGAGAATTAGTTTTAATAACCACGAATAGATTTTTAGCTTTAACAAGTATAATGTTCTGGGAAAAAAATGAGAGAGAGGCAATCAATGAAAGACTGAAATTCTGATTTTGTATAGAAATAGTTATAAGGCTTATTCAAAAGGGGGAATGTTTGTCTCATACCACTTGTTTGGTATATTTTATAATAAATTCTTGTTCCAATATGGATTGGTAGTTAGCCTTTTCCTGCTTTACAATTATTTTTATTTTTTGTAATGTAAGCTAGTAGCCTACTAATAACTACCATTGAGTTAAAACTTCTATTGATTTAATATTCCCTAGCAATGTTGTTTCGTCTAATATCATTTTCACATGGAAATAGTTAATGATGTGAGGCATGATATATGTATATTGCCTCACAGTGGGTAATACATTTGATTGTGTATAATTATGGTGTAAATATGTTCAAAGTTGTTATTAATTCAAAGATAAAATTCATAATATTTTAAAGAAAGCCAAAGATGCTCTACAGCATCTACCCTTTAACGTTTGAGATTGACATTCATTATCCCCTTAAATTCCTACATTCAGTCCTCCAGTTTGACTCGGGGATTCGTTCCTGATGATGTACCAATGACTTTATAGCTTCTTCATTTAATTCTTCATAGGGTGGCTTCATTGTAAATTTAAAAAAAATAGACAATCTATGGGAAGATATGTCAATCAACAAATATTTATTAATCACCTATAATATTCCATTCTATGTTGATACTGGGGATAAAAAAGAAAAATATTCCCTTATAAAGCTTGAAATCAAATGGGGAAGATGACATTCAAACAAATTATACAGACAATAAATAAAAAATGATTAAGAGAAAGAAGTCATTAGAATTAGAAAGGGGTCTGGAAAACTTTATGCAGATGAGATTTTGGTTGGCATTTAAACGAATCTAAGTAATTGAGCAGTCTGAATGGAATATGCAGAGTGTTCCAAATATAGGGTATAGTCAGAGAAAAAGTTTGGAATCAGGATATGAGTTGTTTTATTTCTAGAACATTCAGAAAACCACTTGGATCAAAGAATATATGTTAGCAAATATAAGAAAATGGAAAAAAAAAGTTTTGGGGCAAAGTTTTGAAGAGCTTTGAATGTCAAAGGATTCAGTTCAATTCAAAGAATTGCTTTGAATTACAGATTACCTTTTATTTGAATCTGAGGCAATAAGGAGTCAATGGATTTTATCAAGAAAGGATTAGAATTATTAGACCTGTACATTAAGAAAAATCATTTAAAGGGTTGAATGGAGAATAGATTGTAGTGGGAAGAAACTTGAGGCTTTCAAACAATGAACAGGTTATTATAGTAATCCAGTTATTAAGTACTGAGCACCTACATTTTTTTGGTTAACAGAGGAAAGAAAGGGGCACATTTAAGGAATGAAGCAAGGGTGAAATCAATAAAATTTTTGGAGGGGATTAGAGACTAAAGAATACAGGATGACTCTTAGTGTATGAGCCTTAGGAACTGGAAGGATGATATTTCCCTTTTTAATAATAGGAAAAATAGGGAGTTAGAGAGAAAGATAAAGAATTCAATATTGGGTATTCTATTGAGTTTAACATGTCTATATGTCAGAAATAAAGGTTAAGATATTAAATTGATGCTTAACAGAGAATTTAGATCAGAAAAGTTAAATTTGAGAATTATTAACAGAGATGTAATTAAGCCCATAGGAAGTAATGAAGTATTCAAATCAATAATAAAGATGGAGAAGAGAAAAGGGCCCAGGAAGAACCCTGGTTAGAGGGCATGATTTGGATGAAAATCCAATAAAGAAGATATGGAAGAAGAAGCAGTCAGATAGATTAGAAGAAAACCAAAAAAGAATAGGATTCCAAAAACCTACAGAGGAAGAGTGTCAGGAAGGATTGATCAATATTGTCTGTGCTGCAGAGAAGTCAAGCAAGTAGAATAAGGATTGAGAAAAGGCCATTGAATTTTGCAACTAAGAAATTATTAGTAACTTTGGAGAGAGCAATTAAAGTGAAATGCCAAGGTTGGATGCTGTATTATAAGAGATAAAGAACACAAAGAAAAGAAAATAGAAGTACCTATAATAGACATCCTTTTCCAGGAGCTTAGCTACAAGGAGTAGAACAGATAATGGACAATTGTTAATAGGTATGGAAAGGTCAAATATGGGTGTTTTTTTTTTCTAAAAAAGTTAGAGACTGACATGTTATAATAAATGATTGTAATAAATAAATGTAGTAAAAAAAGAAAAAAGAGACAGCAGAAGAAAATAAGCCAATAGAGTGAGAGAGGTTGAAAATTAAGAGTGGAATGACAGAGGGGTCAATTTGTTGGGCAATATAGGATGCAATGGGATTATTTGAATAGAAGAGTTAGCCTTGGCAAGGAGCAAATCTTCTTCATGTGAAAGAGATAAAGAAGAGGAAATTGTCAGGAGACCTGAGTGATAGGATATCCGGAAGAGGGGAACATAGGGAGCTCATGAAAAATTACCTCATTTTTTTCCTATAAAATATGAGGCAAAGTTCTCAACTCAGAGCTGGATAAGGACAACAATGAAAGATTTGAGAAGGAATGGAAAGATTTGAAAGACCTATTGTGAACATTGAGATAGTGACTTTACAAGGGTGATATAATAGGATTACCTAGCAATAGTAAAAGTTAGTTGATATAACATAAATTATTGGTGGATCTATTAGTGAATTTTTCTTCCTCTTTTGTTGAACAATGTCTTTGTAAGAGCAAAAGTTCAAATGGTGGAAGTGTTTTATGGCCGAAGTGTCACTCAATATAATTGGCACTATGACAAGGGAATTAGTATGAGAAGAGGAGAGAAGAACTACTGTCTAGGAGAGAATTTAAGGATCAAGTTATAGTACATTAAAAAGTAGGATTAAATAAATAAAAACATTTCATTATTAATATAGGTTTTGAATACTTATTAAGTGTAATAAGTATTCAAAAACCTTAATGTTTTCTTTAATGGGCCATCTAGCATTAATCTTAATTTGTAACTGAGTAATGTTAAATATGAAGATTCGTTTACTACAAAGTAATTTCCCCTTCAATAAATGTATCCTGACTATCAAATTAGGGACATACCTACTCCCCTCTCCAACCACTTCCAGCCAATGAGGTAAAATTTCATGGCCTTAGAAAAGTTCATTTAAATAACTATTTTAAACTATTTGGAATAAGTTCATAGTTACAAAATTACCCTGACTACTGGTTCAGAGTTTCAGTATTGGAAATATCAGATGTGGACCATGAGGTCCAGTCAAACTTGGAGAAGATTTCTACTTCCATCCTCAGTCAGTAGCTTCACTTTTAGGGTGCTCTGATCATCAGCAAAGTTTCCAGACCACTTTGTCATTACATCCCAATCAAAATACTGGGTAGTATTTTGCTAGGTGGCAAATGTATGTTCACCAATCCCCAAATATTGGATGATAACCAAGCTATGCTAATATCATTTTGGAAGTACCAACCCAGAGAGACAGTTAGATGGTGCAGTGGATAGAGCTCTAGTCCTGGAGTCCAGAAGACCTGTGTTCAAATCTGTCCTCAAACCCTTAACACTCCCTGGCTATGTAACTCTGGACAAGTCACTTAACCCCAATATCTTAGCAAAAAAAAAAATACCAAACTGAAGCAGTAGCTCTATCATCATTAATCTTGATTAATTAATTGCCTCTCTTGAGCAAAAGAATAAACTTGTCCTTTGCTAAACTGGAGACACTGAGTCAAAACAATCTGAAATCTTCCTGTGCCTTGACCACATGGCAGGTAAATAATTGTTAACAAAGCAAAGGGAATTTCCAAACTATCAGAATTTATTTTGGTCAAACTTAATTTGTACCTGTCTACTCCTGATTTCCAGGACTAAAATCATCTAAAGATTAATAAAAAATCAAAACTTAAACAAAAGCAAAAACAAATAGCAACAAATGCCCAAACCTTAAAAGTAAACCAAAAAAGACATGTTTGAATTACCTCACTAAGATTGCAATGATAGCTGAAAACTGCCTTTTATTGGACTGTATCTTCTGCAATCACTGGTATCACTTTCCTGTCTGTGAGTCAAAGTAAAGAGGATGCCTTCATCAATCTTAATAGCATCAACATATGCTACTTGCACAAGCTAGGGTCCCTGATCTTTTCTTATGGTTCAGACCCACATCCATCTGCCCTCAAGACTTGGGATAAACAGAAGAAAATTTACAGACTGCCCAAGAATACTATATTAAGCAGGCTGTGGCTAACAGCCAAGCTGCTTTAGGCAAATGTACTTGGAACATAAGTCAAGAACTGCAATCAGCAAGTTGTTCTTTATGTCTAATGAGACCTATCAAGTCAAAGTCTTCTACCTGGATATGCTGTAACATTCTACCCATATCCCTCTCAGTCTAGGAATAATCTAAGCTGATGGAGCATTGGACAGAGCTCTGTCATTATTCTTAACTTGTGTGGTGTTGTTACTCTGTGGTGAATCTAGTGAACCATCCTCAGTCCACTTTTCCAAATAATCACCTATTAGCAAGGGAAAAAAATCTCCTCATAACTAGTCAGAAGTTGGATTGTAACCATGATCAAAATATTTTGACTGAATAAAAATGAAAAAAAATACATAATGAAATAGATTCTAAAACCTATGTGCTTTATCAGGTTGAAGAAAAAGTTGGGTCCTGCCTTTTAGATCTAGTGTCACAAGTGGAAGTTCAACTGACTTGGAAACTCTAGGTCAGAACTTTATTAGGTCTGGATAAATGGAACTAAGCTGTATGGCATTCTAAATTTCAGACTATACTTCAATTCTTCTTGTACCCCCAGAATAAAGTACCCTAGAAGGACTTAATCACCAAGATTTTGCTACTATGACATTCTCAGACCAAAAATCTATTAATTATAGGTCAATAGGATATAAGTCCAGTGAGTCTTGTATATGGGAATGGCAATCCCACAATGACAGTAGCATTTCCAAAGGGCCTAAATATCTTGTGGATACCATTTGTGAGACTAAACTAATAGACATCATCATCATCCAGAGACTTTGGGGGACCCTCCCAAGATCCCCATACTATCTGGCTCATATAAGTGCATAACCTTCTCATTAAGTCCTGATCACTTCAAAGGGCTCATTCATAGCTCCATTATACCCATATAACTGTTAAACAATACTTTGAGTTCCAGAAATGTATGAGAAGCCTCCCAAAATCTGGAATCACTGGGGCAACAGTGTCATAGCCTAGACCACCACCTGTAAAAACTTTATACAGCCCTATCCGAAAGCCACATCTTCACTCAATTATACTTACACAGGTGAGCTTGCATCAGACCTGAACAACCCATAGGCTACATACCCATGTAATTGGATGAACCTGCTCAATCATAAGGCATAATTTGGGCTAAAGATTACGCTAATACATCAAACCACATATGCCTAGTAAACCATATACTTGCCCAATCCTGAACAATAGGTCAAGGCTATGTATCATATCATTGCCACACTAGAATATCAATTATTTGCTCATTAATTTAATATATCTTTAAGGAGCTACTATATATTAGGCATTGAAAGTACAAAGATAAAAGAAGATAGTCCCTATCCTCAAAATGTTTAATTCACTTGGAGTGGAAAGAAAGGGGAATGACATAAAAAACAAACAAACAAAAAACAAACAACAAAAAAAAAAAACCCGACAACAACAAAAAAACAAAGTCTAAATATGCACCAAGTTAAAAAAAAATCATCACTCACATTTTTTTTTGAACATTTTTCTCTCAAAGCAATCATGAATGTTTATACTCCACTGAAATCCTATTCTAATTCCTCACTCTAAGATGGAGATGGCACTGGTCTTTTAAAAACTTTGTCAGTGTAGCACAAATTCTTGCATATTACCCCCAAAAGGAAAAATTTCTAGTACTAGATAAATCTCAAATCTGCAATCAATAAATATTTAGTATTTGTCTATTATATTTCAAGTGCTGAGCTAGGACCTAAGGATAAAAATAAAATAATTTCTCCCTTTGGGCATCTTACATTCTATTGGAGCAAAACAAAGACGTTTAACAGGTATACATGGAGTATATACAGTTTATAATATATACCAAAAAGGGAAATAAGAAACAATTTCCAGGGGAAAGTTTTTTTTTAAACTATAAGACAGAGGAGAGAGAGATCTCTTAATAGGATTCTAAGAAGTGGAAACAAGGAATTAGTACATTCTAAGTATGTTTGAAAAGCATTACAGAAACATGAGCATGTAAAATGGAATACTCTGCATAAGAAAATGCAAGCATTACAGTTTGGCTATATCATGAAATATAACAAAGGGTGAAATGTGTAATATATGTGGAAATGTAGGTTGGATTCAGACGGTGAAGGATTTTAAAAATCCAATAGAGGAGTCTGTATTTGACCTTGGAACAGTGAGCTATTCACTCACCTAAAAAAATATATTAATGAGGTTCATTATAAGAAAGTTATATATAAAGTTATTATTTTTTAGTAATTTAGTAATATATATATATATACATATGCGTGTATGCTCTTAAAGTTATACTGTTATTAAAGTAAGAGGGATTGAAATCTAACTCACTTTAAAGAAAATTCAAATGGACAATATCAGTGATACTTGAAACACTGAAACAGTTTTATTTCAATGGCTACATACTCTTTTTATATTTTCTATCCTCTATAAATATAATTTTACAGATTATTACCTTTGATCAGGAAAAGAGATACAGTAGAAATTCATTGTCTTATTATTCTTAAATATAGCTGTTTAATGTCATTACTTGCTGCAGAGAATTACTGAACTTCCCAATTGGATTGAATGTATTGTAAATGGTTTTATTTGGAAAGGCCTCTGGGTAACTTATTGTGGTTTTAGTGTACAGACTACACTTTTAAAAATCAATATCTCAAGGCTGATGAACCTTATAGAACCCAATAGGGTCCTTAAAAATGAGCTAGAAGTATGGACATTTTCAAGTTTGGTGCATTAAAGCAATTCATTGGAGTTCTTATTAGAGTTCAATGATTCCTATTTCAATTACAGATTTTATGGAAAGTGCAAAAAGCAGTCCTTTAAGAGCCATCCTGCAGCCTTTAAGACCAGAATTTAGTGCCCCTGGAGTTTTTAGGGAACTATAGTCTACATGTTAATATCTTGATGTGAAAATAGCAAAAAGTAACACTACCAACTCTTGCAAAATACCTTAAATGTCTATTGGAAAAAAAGAAAAACAACAAACAAAAAATCATATTTCCCCTGGATTGTGATTATTCTTCACATAATAAGAAAATTATATGATCCAGGAGAGGGAATTAGAATAGAGTCTTTTTTTTTTTTATTTAATTGTGTTAGCTTCTATTTTCTTCATAGGCTCCATCCTCCATAATTCTGCTTTTTAAGTGATATACAAGAAAGATCCCTGAATTTCTAGCCAGAAAATGTGGGAATAGATTGTGCTTCTTTCTTTAAATTATAATTATAATGACAAAATAAATTTATTCTAACAGAATGATAAATTTATTCTAACATATCAATATGGATTATTATTATTTGAAATAACACTTGTAATATTTTCAATGAATAGCACTGTCAGAGCAAGAACTGATAAATAGAAACATATCTAAAATAACCTTACATATTTATTTGTATATCTATATATACACATATAGGCATCTATATGTATATGTGTATATATATATATTCATATGCATATATGTGCATATGCACATAAATCTATGTTTACACATGTTTGTAGAGACACATACACACATACAAATATACACACATGCACATACTTGTGTGTATAAACACATATATTCTCATGGAACAGTTCTTTTGATCATCTATCCATTATATTATAGATAACAGGTATTTTCCATCCACTTGGTTATTTCTGTGTAAATAATTAAAACAAACGTATTTGAATGATTTAAGATCTCATTCAAGAGGATTTTGGATAATATTTAATTTGTAAAGAATAATAACCAGAAGTCCTCAGGACTTCTTCCATTTGAACTTTGTATGGGACATACTCATTAGTGAAGAAATATACCTTATATAAGCATGGTTATCTCTTTATTCTGTCCCTATTTATATTTTAAGTAAAAGATCATTTGACAAAGTAATCTCTGATATTAGATATTACAAATAATATTGTCAGATTCTGCTTTGTACAAAGGAGTGTATGAAGCTTCCTTTTGCATTAATGAATAAAATTTCCTTTTATATCCAAAAAATTTTTGAAAGCCATTTGAGATTTCAATTAGTAAATCATTTTTCATTTATTTTAGAGAGTGCAATTTCATTTCAATTATAAGTTCACAAACCAAACTGTGCACAGATAAGAAAAGATTGAGGTAAGAAAATGAAAGAATTGATTGGGAATGGTCTTCTTAAAGACTTTACCTGAAAAAAAAATGAAGAAAGATATGGGGTGTTAGTCAAGGATCAAATTAATGTTTGTTGAGATACAGAAAATATGTATATCTGCAGGGAGTAAAGAAACAGCCAACAAACAGTGGATTCTTTAGAAAATTACAAGGCCCCTATAATGAAATCCAAGTTTTTATTAAAATAAAGCATCATGACTTGGCAGTCAAGATGGTGGAGAAGACACATGTTTCTTTCTGACCTCCTCCCAGGAAACTCAGACTAATTATCTTTTTTTTTTTCAAGTGGTGTAGCATCTAAATTCTTTTTATTATTATTATTTTTTTATTCTTTAAATAACTTTTTATTGACAGAACCCATGCCAGGGTAATTTTTTACAGCATTATCCCTTGCACTCACTTCTGTTCTGATTTTCCCCCTCCCTCCTTTCACCCCCTCCCCCAGATGGCAAGCAGTCCTTTACATGTTGAATAGGTTACAGTATATCCTAGATACAATATATGTGTGCAGAACTGAACAGGTTTCTTGTTGCATAGGGAGAATTGGATTCAGAAGGTATAAATAACCCGAGAAGAAAAACAAAAATGCAAGCAGTTTATATTCATTTCCCAGTGTTCTTTCTTTGGGTGTAGCTGCTTCTGTCCATCCTTGATCAATTGAAACTGAATTAGCTCTCTTTATCGAAGAGATCTACTTCCATCAGAATACATCCTCAAACAGTATTGTTGTTGAGGTATATAATGATCTCCTGGTTCTGCTTATTTCACTTAGCATCAGTTCATGTAAGTCTCGCCAGCCCTCTCTGTATTCATCCTGCTGGTCATTCCTTACAGAACAATAATATTCCACAACGTTCATATACCACAATTTACTCAACCATTCTCCAATTGATGGGCATCCATTCATTTTCCAGCTTCTAGCCACTACAAACAGGCTGCCACAAACATTCGTGCACCTACAGGTCCCTTTCCCTTCTTTAGTATCTCTTTGGGGTATAAGCCCAGTAGAAACACTGCTAGATCAAAGGGTATACACAGTTTGATAACTTTTTGAGCGTAATTCCAAATTGCTCTCCAGAATGGCTGGATGTGTTCACAATTCCACCCACAATGTATCAGTGTCCCTGTTTTCCCACATCCCCGCCAACATTCTACATTATCTTTCCCTGTCACTCTAGTCAATCTGACAGGTGTGTAGTGGTATCTCAGAATTGTCTTAATTTGCATTTCTCTGATTAATAATGATTTGGAGCATATTTTCATATGACTATAAATAGTTTCAATTTCTTCATCTGAGAATTGTCTCTTCATATCATTTGACCATTTATCAATTGGAGAATGGTTTGATTTCTTATAAATTAGAGTCAATTCTCTATATATTTTAGAAATGAGGCCTTTATCAGAACTTTTGACTGTAAAAATGTTTTCCCAGTTTATTGTTTCCCTTCTAATCTTGTCTGCATTTTATTTTGTTTGTACAAAAATTTTCAATTTCATATAATCAAGATTTTCTATTATGCCTAGGTCATGAATCCTTTTTGACCTTATCTTGGTGTATGGTGTTAAGTGTGGGTCAATGCCTAGTTTCTGCCATACTAATTTTCAACTTTCCCAGCAATTTTTGTCAAATAATGCATTCTTATCCCCAAAACTGGGGTCTTTGGGTTTGTCAAACACTATATTATTAAAGTTATTGGCTGTTTTGTCCTTTGAGTCTGACCTATTCCATTGATCAACTAGTCTATTTCTTAGCCAATACCAAATGGTTTTAGTAACTGCTGCTTTATAATATAATTTTAGATCTGGTACAGCTAGGCCACCTTCATTTGATTTTTTTTTTCATTAATTCCTTTGAAATTCTTGACCTTTTGTTTTTCCATATGAACTTTGTTGTTATTTTTTCTAGGTCATCAAATAGTTTTTTGGGAGTCTGATTGGTATAGCGCTAAATAAATAAATAGATGAGTTTAGCTAGTATTGTCATCTTTATTATATTTGCTTGCCCAATCCAAGAGCATTTAATATTTTCCAGTTGGTTAGATCAGACTTAATTTGTGTGGAAAGTGTTTTGTAGTTTTGCTCATAAAGTTTCTGATTTTCCCTTGGCAGATAGATTCCCAAATATTTTATACAATCAGTAGTTACTTTAAATGGAATTTCTTTTTGTAACTCTAACTGTTGGTTTTTTTTAGTGATATATAAGAATGCTGATGACTTATGTGGGTTTATTTTGTGTCCTGCAACTTTGCTGAAGGTGTAGATTGTTTCTAATAACTTTTTAGTAGCATCTCTGGGGTTCTCTAAGTATACCATCATATCATCAGCAAAGAGTGATAATTTGGTTTCCTCATTGCCTATTCTTATTCCTTTAATCTCTTTCTCAACTCTTATTGCCAAAGCTAGCATTTCTAATACAATATTAAATAGTAACGGTAATAGTGGGCAACCTTGTTTTACTCGTGATCTTATTGGGAATTGTTGCAGTTTGTCCCCATTACATATGATGCTTACTGCGGGTTTTAAATAGATGCTACTAATTATTTTAAGGAAAAGTCCATTTATTCCTATACTCTCAAGAGTTTTTAATAGGAATGGATGTTGGATTTTATCAAATGCTTTTTCTGCATCTATTGAGATGATCATATGGTTTTTGTTAATTTGATTATTAATATGGCCAATTATACTGATAGTTTTCCTAATATTGAACCAGCCCTGCATTCCTGGTTGGACTAATTATCAAATCCAGTCTCTAAATTAGTTCTGGACTGGCAGAACCCACAATTAATGGATGTGTAACACATTACCAGCAGAAGATAATTTCAAAGCTCTCCAGAAAAGGTCTGTTTCAACAAGGCATGGAGGCAAGTTGGCCAAACATAAGCAGGCAGGACCAGGGAAGGCACCCAGAGAGAACTAACTAAGGGGAAATGTCCTGAAATTATTCAGATTTACATAAGCAATTAGGCATTATGGTTGTTGCATTGCTTAAATAACAATTGTTCTAATATTATATTAATGGCTAATCATTTTTTAAAAAATATTATATAAAGGAAGGCATGGCAACCTCTTCTCTGACATTGTTAGTGAGTTACAATCATTATTTTACATATAGGAAACAAATTCAGAGAGTGTAAGAATAGCAAAAATTAGAGATATTGAAGAGTTAGAATAGATTCTCAAAATTTGCTTCTCTTCAGAGAACTAAGTTTACAATTTTTAAAGGACCAAGTCTCTTCTCTGAAAAGTAAAAATGATTCCTTCCCCCCAAATCCTCATGTGCAAAAAAACCCCAATATATTAAAAGTACTGATAGATAGACACAGAGATGCATTTACATCTATCTTCTTATCTTTATATCTATCTATTTAGAGATACTTTATTATCTCTATCTTCTTATCTCTCATATATATACATATATATATATAAACATACATATATATATATAAACACACATACATACACGTATATGTGTGTGCATATATGTATATATAACTTAGGGATAATCAATAGAAGGAATACACTGGTATTGTCAGTTGATGAAAAAATTTCATTCAAAAGTTGGAACAATCATTAGGATTTTGACGAAAGCCAGAGAATCCAGTTAGTAGAGATGAGAGGAATCAGATAGAGGGGCAGGAATATTAAAGGCACAAGAAACAGAAAATATATATGTATCAGTGCCATTAGATTATAGTACACACAGGGGAATAATTTGTAAAAGTTAGAAAGGGTTGAATAATAAATATTTTAAAGAAGAACAAGAACTCCAACATTTGAACTCACCACATTTGGGTTCTGTCCTTCAGCCTCTGCCTCTGCTTTCTTCAGCCTCCAACCAACACAGAGATGGAATGTCTCTCTTGTCTCCTTCTGGGGAGCCCAGCCACCAACTACAGTGGTGTGAGATGAAGATGAATCTGGTTGTCCACTGAACTCTCCACTCGTAGCTTTATCCTCTGAAAACTCTTCGTCTGCCACCAGCCAGCCAAGAGGAAAAATGTATTCTGTCTTGCCGTGCCGCGGAGAGAGGGCTTCTGGCGTAACTCTGCTGAAATCTGACTGAGAGCCTCTGTCTGTTTCTTTTATCCAAGAGGGAGGAATTGTGGGATATGAGAGAGAGGGATTATGGGTTTTCTCCCATAGTGCTCTCTGGCCCAAAGAGCTTCAAGGGAGGTGTGAACTCACAAAGGTTCAAAGTTTACTTTGTGAAGCTGGCCATACTTGTGAACTCCAATGAGTAAAGGTGCAAACACAAGCCTTGTATTAATTAGTTCTACTTAGTACCTTGTTTCAGGTTCTGGCCAAAATCTTCTTGTAAGATTAGATCAACTCTAATTAGTTAGCAGTTAGTAAGGATTCCAACAAAAAAGGTTTTGTCCAAACAAAACCAACACAAACCTGATTTAAAAAAAATTATAGATAGACAGTGTTTCTCATAAAGGTCTAATTTCTAAAATACATAAAAATCTACATAAGATTTATGGAAATACAAGTCATTTCCCAATTGATAAATGCACAAAGGATATGAACAATTTTGAGATGATGAAATTAAAGCCATCTATACTCATGAAAAGACACTTTAAATCAATATTGATGAGGGAAATGCAAATGAAAGCAATGCTGAGCCATCATCTCACTTTACAATTCAGCAAAAATGACAAGAAAAGATAATTATAAATGTTGCAGGGTTCTATGAAAACTAGATACTAATGAATTGTTGGTGTAGTTGTGAAATGATCCAACCACACTAAAGAGCAATTTGAAACTGTACTCAAAGGACTATAAAATGGTGCATACCCTTTAATCCAGCAGTGCTCCTACTGGATTTGTATCCCAAGGAAATCTCAAAGGAGGCATAGGGATGCACATGTACAAAAATAAGTAAGCAACTCTTTCTGTTGATTTTGTTATTGTTATGGTCAATTATGCTGGTAGCTTTCCTAGTGTAAATCCAAACTAATCATAGTCTATGATTCTTGTTAAATACTGCTATAATTACTATTTTATTTAAATTTTTTGCACTGATATTCATTAGGGAAATCCATCTATCATTTGTTTTAGCTCTTCCTGATTCAGATATCAGCAATATATTTGTCACTAATGGAATTTGGTAGATCTGAGAATAGCTAAATTATTCACAGTTATATTTATTTTTTATTGTTTGTTTCTAGTTATACATTTACATTTTTAATTTACTATAATCAAATTATCCTCTTTGCATTTCATAATAATCTCTAGATCTTTTTTGGTCATAAATTCCTATCTTCTCCAAAGTTCTGACATGGAAACCATCCTTTGCTGGACCAATTTGCTTATGCTATCAGCTTTTACATCTAAATCATTTATCCAATTTGACCTCATTTTGGTATGGGGTGTGAAATGTTGGTCTGACAAATTTCTGAAATAAAAATTTCCAATTTTTCCAGCAATTTTTCTTATCCCAAAAGCTAGAGTGTTGAGGCTTATCAATTATTAGATGACTATAGTCATTGATTATTGTGGCATATGTATATAACATTCCACTGATATATCATTCTGTTTATTAGTCAGTACTGAAGGGTTTTGTGCTTCTTTGTAATCTGGTTTTAGTTCTGGCATTGATAACCAATCTTGCTTTGTACTTTTTCATTAATTCTTTTTATATTCCTGATGTTTTGTCGTTCCAGATGAAGTTTGCTATTATTTTTACCTAACTCTATAAGAGATTATTTTGGGCAGTTTGATATGGCATTGAACAAGTAAATCAATTTGGATAGAATTGTCACCATTATTGTATTAGCTTGCCCTACTTATGAGCTGTTAATATTTTTCCAGTTGTTTAGATCTGATTTTATTTGTGTGAGAAGGGTTTTGTATTTGTGTTGATACAGTTCCTAGGTTTGACTTGGAAGGTAAACACCTAAACATTTTATTTTAGCTATAGTTATGAATGATAAATTTTATAAGAAATTTAAACATTATAGCCCCATGTATGGATACATGTAGGAACATGTTAGCTTTAGTTTTCTTTTTTTACCTTTTTATGCTTTATGTATTGATATAAGATTTATTTATTTATTTATTTATTTATTTATTTATTTATCTTTTATAATATGGTCTTCATATGAAAGTTGGAAATCCTTTCATTTCACTGAATGATTGTTTTTCCCTTGAAATTTTATTCTCAATTTTGCTAAGTAGGTGATTCTTGGTCATAGTTCTAGCTTCTATATTTTCCAAAGTATCATATTCCATGATGTCTGAAGGGACACCATCCTGAACATCTTGTTCCAGGAGCTATAGATCCCGGCTGCTTGCCTGATGCTGCACTGAAGTTTTAGTCTCTTGTCTGGTACTGTGCCTAGGAGGTAAAGTCAAAATAATTAACATTACTAGAGATTTTTGAGATCTGGTCTCTTACTTGTTATAAGTTGGCCCTATAAAGAGACCTACAGAGACCTGTGGGGGTGTCTCTATGTTCACATCTGCCTATTTGCCTATAGTTTTCCTATATTGAATTATGTGGAAGTCCTGATGTTGGCAGCTGCCTATTTATCTGGATTTGATGGAGCATTCCATTGATGTTGTTTCCCCACTTGCTCAGACACCTATGGGTTCCAAGTATTTGCACCAGTTTTCTGTAGTCTATATTGAATCATGTGGTAGTTCTCAGACCTGTGATTTTACTGTTCTTCTGGCTGTCCTGAATCAAGGGCGGGGGGGGGGGGGAGGGGGAAATCCTTGTTTTAGTGTTACTTTGCCCCATATCACTGAATTTCAGAATGTCTTTTCAGTTTGCTGGGATGGGCTTGCTTATATGTCTTGATTATCTTCCAGGATTCTTGGGCCAAAATGTTGTTTCATCCTGCCTTTTTAGTGGTTCTACTGATCCATATTTCACTTTGAATTGCTATTTTATGATTGTTTGGAAGGAAATATAGGAGAATTAGTGATTTTTGGTTTGCTTCACCATTCTGGCACGTGAAATTGATAATTTTTTTGGAAGATATTATCAAGGTTTCTTTTTTTTTTTTTTGATCTTGACTTTCAGCTATTCTAAACATTCTTAAATTATCTTTCATGAATTTATTTTCTATGTAAGCTTTTTTACTTGGACATTTTTCACATTTTCTTTTATTTCTTCATTCTTTTGAGTTTGTTTGATTGGTTTTTCAATGTCTTGTAAAAACATTATCTTTCACTTGCCCAATTCTAGTTTTTTTTTGTGGAATTATTATTTTTTTTAGTAAGCTATTTTTATTTCTTTTTTTTTCCATTTGGTCAATTCTACTTTTAAAGGAGTTCTTTTCTTCAGTGAATTTCTGTGCATCTTTTACAATTGCCCTATTCTTTTTTCAGATGTTATTTACTTTTTTCCTTTATCAAGCTGTTAAAATTTTGATCCCAATGATATTTTTCATTACTCTCATTTCCCTTATCAATTTTTCATCTACCTCTTTTACTTGATTTTAAATTCCTTTTTGAGTTCTTCCATTTACTGAGACAAATTCATATTTTTCTTTGAGACTCTAGATGTAAAGGTTATGATTTTGTGGTCTTTTTCTGACTCTTAGTTTGGATTAGCTTTATCACCATAGCAACATTATAAAGATAGAATTATATCCTATTCTTTGTTTCTTTTTTTAGCCTATTTCTTGACTTTTAATTATTTAGAAAGACAGGGTTTTATTATTTGATAATGCTAATGATTTAAGATGAAGTAAATCAGCACTGGAATTAACTAGGAATTAATCAACAAGATACTTTATGATACATCACCAAATGGCAAAGGTCAAATAATTCCTCTCATGTTTTCTTTTATACTTTAAAGACTCAAGCAGTAAGCAAATATTAAGATGATACATCCTCTCCTAAGAATGTTGAGCACTTGTAGTCCACCCTTATGACTGGGGCATCCATTTTGAGATTACATCGGAATGTAAATTCCTTGAAAGTACAATCTGCTTCATTGTATTTGGATTACCAATTTCTTTCATATCATGAGACCTTAATAAATACATGTTAATTGAGCAAGATGATGATAGTTCTACTTCACTACTCAAAAAAGTTTATTTCATTTTTTTTTATTATAGCTCTTTATTTACAAGATATATGCATGGGTAATTTTTCAGCACTAACAATTGCAAAAACTTTTGTTCCAACTTTTCCCCTCCTTCCTCCTACCTCTTCCCCAAGATGGCAGGTTGACCAATACATGTTAAATATGTTAGAGTATAAGTACAATGTCCATACAGTTATTTTGCTGTACAAAAAGAATCGGACTCTGAAACAGTGCACAATTAGCCTGTGAAGGAAATCAAAAATGCAGGTGGACAAAAATATAGGGATTGGGAATTCTATGTAATGGATCTTAGTCATCTCCCAGAGTTCTTTTGCTGGGTGTAGCTGGTTCAGTTCATTACTGCTCCATTGGAAGTGATTTGGTTCATCTCATTGTTGAAGAGGATCAAGTCCATCAGAATTGATCATCATATAGTATTGTTGTTGAAGTATATAATGATCTCCTGGTCCTGATCATTTCACTCAACATCAGTTCATGTAAGTTTCTTCAGGCCTCTCTGAAATCATCCTGTTGGTTTTTCTTAAAGAACAATAATATTCCATAACATTTATATACCATAATTTATTCAGCCATTCTCTAATTGATGGCTATCTATTCACTTTCCAGTTTCTGGCCACTACAAAGAGGGCTGCCACAAACATACTTGCACATACAGGTCCCTTTCCCTTCTTTAAAATCTCTTTGGGATATAAGTTCAGTAGTAACACCATTGGATCAAAGGGTATGCACAGTTTGATAACTTTTTGAGCATAGTTCCAAATCGTTCTTCAGAATGGCTGGATGTATTCACAATTCCACCAACAATGTATCAGTGTCCCAGTTTTCCCACATCCCTTTCAACATTCCATATTATCTTTCCCTGTCATTCTAGCAAATCTAACAGGTATGTAGTGGTATCTCAGAATTGTCTTAATTTGCATTTCTCTGATTAATAATAACTTGAAGCATCTTTTCATATGGCTTGAAATAGTTTCAATTTCTTCATCTGAGAATTGTCTATTCATATCCTTTGACCATTTATCAATTTTAGAATGGCTTGATTCCTTATAAATTAGAGTCAATTCTCTATATATTTTGGAAATTAGACTTTTATCAGAACCTTTGAGTGCAAAACTGTTTTCCCAGTTCATTGCTTCCCTTCTAATCTTGTCTGCATTTGTTTTGTTTGTATAAAAACTTTTCAATTTGATATAATCAAAATTTTCTATTTTGTGAACAATAATCTCTAGTTCTTCTTTGATCATAAATTCCTTCCTCTTCCACAGGTCTGAGACCTAAACTATCCTATGTTCTTCTAATTTATTTATAATCTCATTCTTTATGCCTAGGTCATGAACCCATTTTGACCCTATCTTGGTGTATGGTGTATTCAAAAAAATTTAAAACAAATGTAAAAAATATTTCTGTTTGTTTTGTATGTAACTGGAGAAAAATATTTAATAACTTATTATGTGTTCCAAAAAGAGCAAGAAAATAAGAAAAATAATTACACTTAAAATAGTTAATGAATATATAAATGTAAAAAAAAAAAGGCTTACTTAACCTAAGTATGGATAAAATAATTAAAGTTTGTTGCTTTTCCTTATTCCTGATTTTCACTACATCTTTGAATGGATTTTCCTCATAAAACAAAAGTACAAAAGCTTAATCTTTTAAGTATCTCAAAGAAACTCTGATTTTTAAGATTTTTTGATGATAGAAATAGGATAAGAGCCTTTAATTTCTCCGGCAGGGAGTTGCTCCAGAAGTATAGGACACATCCATCCAAGGACAGAGACTTATTGGCATGATTTCAAAAGTGAAAATTTCATTCTGTTATATTCAACAATGAGAAGTAATTGTGAATAGGAAGGCAGGTTATTCATCAAATCAAGTCATATAAAGAGCTGTGTATTTGAAATCTTCTGAGCTCAGTGAACATGCAACTTGCTCGAGGACAAGCTATGAGCTTTGCTGACAACTGAATACTTCAAAACAGAAAAAGTTAGCCTCACCTCTTAATGCCATCATAAGGCAAATCCAAAGAGAATTTTTAACTCGGTATCGCTCTAAGTGAATGATTTGACATCTATTTTCTTATCAACTCCTTACACTTTAGATGACTGTTCACCTCATTGTCTTCTGCCAGTGCCCTCAATTCTAAGTTGAATGGTCCTCTTTTTGAAAGGTATAAAGAAATTGCTCCAATATTAATTTAATGTTAGTTCTTTTCTGTGCAGATGGGCTTTTTTCCCAATGAAATCTGATGATTTATGTGTAGTACTTTTTTGGTAAGAACTACTGTTCACTAAAGACTGAATTGGGATCAAAAAATTCATTTAATTTAAGACTGCTGGTTCCCATTGAGTAAGATGGATGTGCACCAATGTCCAGAAGATATGAACTGAGACCACAAAACACATTTTCTTAAGAATGTGGCTGGAATATGAAACAGAGTTATTGATAGAATCTCAATGCCTGCCTAGCTATAATACCTAGGATTTTCAGTTTATTAAAGTTCTTCGTGTCAGTGTGCTTTAAAGGTAAATTATACTGTGTTTTTTGTGGGTATACAAATATCATTTTAAAATTCTGTTTCATTATTTTGAATCATCCTTGAAAATAACTTTTGTACTTAAAAAATATAATGCTCTCTTAAATATTATGTTTAAAAGTCTGTGGACTTTTAAAAATGATAATAATTAGAAAAAATATGCTTCAGTTTTTCAATTTTGTATTTTTGTTTATGTATATTTATTAATTTCTAAATATGTCTCATAAAGGCACTACATGAAAAGTAATTTTAAAATTCCACATCCTAAAAAAGGCATATTGAATTACATTGAAAAAATTAGCATTTTTTGCACTTGTCATAGGTTCATCATGAATTGTTGATAGAAAATCTAACATTTAAGGATGAATTATAATGCAATAGTTCCATTAACATGTTTGGTTTCTCTTAAATCATTTATTTACACAACTTAGTTTACCTTTATATCAGTATATTTTGGGAGGAATTAAAATCTTTTAGAAATATTTAGCAGGTGCAAGGGTAAAAATGATTTCCTTGTGATTGTCAGGAAGATTTAACTTTATGAGAATTATCAATATGTTGCTTAATTAGGTAAGTATTTTAAGAAAAAATGAGAAAATGTTATTTCCATTAGAGATTTTCAAGATTTCAAAGTATGAAAAATGCATAAATATGAGTGAGACTCAAGATGAATTTTTGACATGTATGAATATGTTATAATGTTTGTATATATTCATGTGTGTGTAAAATGTATGCAAAAATTTTTTCAATATTTCTATCATTTTATGATATTATAAAATGCTATACTGAAATATATCTTTATTGAAAAAATGGTCTTAGGGAAATACTGTAGTATGATATAAATTAGTGGTGAGAAACTCAGAAAAGAATCCTGGCATATAGAATTAGAAAAATACAAACTAATCTTATCTATGTGTTATTATATTTTATTTATTTTGTTAAATATTTCCTTATTTTATTCTGGTTCAGGAGACACTCTGGAGGAGCAGCCTAGTAGCTGTCACTTTTATATTTCAAAATTGTAAACCACTGAAAATTTTAAAATAATATATTTTATCATGTGATTTATTTTTTAAAATGTGCTTTTATATCATCTATAATACTACACAAAATATCCCTAATTTTTGGCTGAAGAAAGAGAAAATGAGAGGAAACGTCTTTATTGCTCCCTCCACAACATTATATATATATATATATATAGTAAACTCTGTGGTTTTGAACTAAGTCTAGCTATCTCTGTGTTTATACATATAAATAAAAAAAAATGGTGAATTAGATAATTTGAAAAATTTATATACATATGTATTTTTCATATGCAAAATATACTAAATCTATGGTGACATAGAGAAATATCTTTCAAATTTTTCCTATATGAAATCACTTTTATATATTATTCATTGGCATAGAAAGAATAAACAAGTGAAAGAAGGATAGAAAAAAGAAAGGACAAAAGAAAGGAAAAAAGAAGGAAGGGAAGAAAAAAAAGGAAAGAAGAAAGGAAGGAGGGAAGAAAGAAAGAAAAAAGGAAACTAGAAAAGTAAGTAAGGGAAGAAGTGAAGGATAGAGAAAAGGAGGATAGAAAGAAGGAAGAGAGGAAGAAGAACCAGAGGAAACTAGTGAAAGAAATTTCAAAAAGCTTTGCTCACTCCACGGGAGACTTTCTCAATTTTACTATGATTATAACAATTATTAACAATAACCAGGACCTTGCATATTTGTATACTGGTGGCTGCAATTTTTCTCTCCTTTTTCTATGTGAAATATCTTCCTGCATTTATTTGGAAAATATGTATATGTGAACTTATATTTGGTGAACTCCAAAATCTATTTACATTTTTTGATCTCCAAGAATAGTGTTTAATAAATAAAAAAAATCATAGATTGTTAAAATTCTGTTGCCTAAGTCTTGTGAATTTAATCATTGAAAGAAAATAGGTATTCTGTTATTATCTCCTTATTTGTCTTTTGTTTAACTTTTCTATTAGGCTCTATCTTTGTACTATCTTTTCTTTTCTGTTATCATGAACTTTAACATAGAAAATAAAAGGAAAATGAATAGAGTAGTGCAGGCTCTCTCTCTCTCTCTCTCTCTCTCTCTCTCTCTCTCTCTCTCTCTCTCTCTCTCTCTCTCTCTCTCTCTCTCTCTCTCTCTGTCTCTCTCTCTCTCTCTCTCTTGCTCTCATGCAAACTGTCATTTTCATTTGACCCATTGCATCAACTAGTTCTATCCTTCACACCAACATTAACTAGAAGGAATAGTATATCTAATCAAGAGTACTTAAGGATTCAATAAGTCAGTAAATTCTCATAATTTGTATGGGCCAAAATAAGTCAGGCATTTTTTCACTGTTTTAAGCAACAGGAGTTAAAGAAATAACTTTTTTATAGTAGAATTAAACATTCTTCTCCAGAAATAAACAATGAAAACAAACAATTCTTATAATTTTTTTTTTTACCGGCAAACATATGACTATTCTTTCTAGACATTAAAATTATGTTCTTTGAAATCATAATTATTAAATAGCTTTCTAGATTACCTTCTTTCATCTGAACCCAACACTTTTGATCTTAGACAATAATGAAAAGACAACATCAAATTCCCACATCTGTTATAAGACTCAACACTTGGATGGAAAGAAGCTACTCCTTCTTTAAAAGTTCTTTATCTCTTCTCCAAGAGAAAATGTTACCAACAGAATTATTTCACTCCAAGATTTAGTTGGTCCTATTTTCTTCTTTTCTTCCTTCTCTTTTTCCCTCTCTCCTTCCTTCCATTATCTCTCTCTCCCCATCTTTCTCTCCTTCCTTTATTCCTCCCTCCCTAAATCTCTCTTTGTCTTTCCCTCTCTCTCCCTCTCTGTTTCTATTTCTGTTACTCTGTCTCCCATCTCTCTGTCTCTTTCTCTCTCTTGATAGAGCCTTCACTCTTCATCCTATTGACTCAAGTCGAGATTTTCTTCTCATTCTTCTCCCTCACCCTCCTCTTTCTTCTTTCCCTTTTTCCTTCTCCTATCCTTCCCCTCTTCCTTCTCATCTTCCCCTTCTTGTTTTATGTAGAAATTTTTTTTCTGCATTTCAAAAAAAATCAATATTCTAGTAATGTAAAGCAATAATTATTAGGCTGTGATAGAATTACAAATATTTCACAAACTTGTGCAAGATTGCTATTAACCATAAATGCTAAAGGCAAGCTCTTTAGTACTCTTAAAAAAAAAAAGAATATCCTGTGGCCAATTTTCCTATCTCAATTTCTATATTTACACTGAATTTTGACCATCTCATATTAGCATATATTACTCCAAAATTTATATATATATAATATTATTTTGCCTTCTGAGCATCAGTTTTAGGCAGAGATAGATCTTAGAGCATCAAGTCCAAATGCATTTTTTTAAATGAAGAAAATGATGCTTGGAAATAAAATGTAGGTTGTTCAAGGCCAGACAGCAGTAAAGATAACAGATTCATGTCTTCTGATTTCAGGAATTTCTATTGCATTCAAGTTTTTGATTTGTGTTTGAATAAACATGCATATTGAAATATGTTTTGAAAAATGTCATTTACATATATATATATATATATATATATATATATATATATATATAAAATCCAAGGAAAATTTTAATAATAAATTTTTCTGAAAGATTCTTTAACAATATCTTCCAGGAAGTTTCTTACATAAATGAAATCACAAATAAAGTCTCTATACCTTTAATCATATTTATTGCATTTCTCAAAGTACATCTTTATATTAATCAAAATCACTCATTTACCTTTACATCATTGTATGTCATTCCAAATGGAAACATTGTTTTCCTAAAATTTATCATTCAAAAGATTAGAGATACCTATGTAGTTTCAATCTCATACCCTTTCTACTTCTTGTATACAACATAAATCATAAGGTATGGTTTGATAAGTGTAAATTCCGTAGAAAAACCACCACTTTTTTTTATCTACATTTATACTTACACTATTATGAAATCAGATTTGAATAATTCCCCCACTAAACACATGCTCAGTCAGAATAAGATTAAAGCAAAATTTAGCAATAGGCATTGCCTTCCTATACGTGAAACATCTTTTTGTTAATAAGTTCTTAGTAATAGTACCCCCTCCCCTTAAAAAAATGATCTTCTAGCTTTATAAGTCTATTCCCTTCTGGGAATTCATTGTTAAAACAGGTAATAACTCACTCATTAAAACTATAATTTGAAGTTCTGGGGGTGGAGCCAAGATGGTAGCTAATGCGCCTTTCCCATTTTCCTTTGAAAACCACATGAAATCAAGCCTTTGAACAGATTTTGACAGAATGAAACCACACTCCAACTAAAGATAGACTGAAAAAAAAACTTCAAAAAAGGTCAATCTCACAGGGGTGTAAAGGGTGTTTACCTCAGCGTAGATTGACTCTAAGAAAGCTGGGTGATAAGGGCTAAATTACAGCAAATCAGCAACCAAGATCCTCAATTCTAGCTCAGTAAAAAACCAAATCAATGAAACAGCTTCCAGTCCCAACTCAGAAGACAAGCTCTGGGTAACCAGGCTGCTTCATGAGCAGAGCAGGAAAAGCTACCCCTACAAATGCAAGGGGTCCCCATGCTCAAAGCCAAAGCTAAGAGCTGCTGAACAGGAAGCTTGGGACAATGCCATCTTTACCCCAGGAGCAAAGCTTAAACATAGAAGTAAAAAATGAGGAAACATCAAAAGAAAAGGAAAGAAAATGAGTAAGGAACAGAAAATAGAAAGCTACTATGGTAACAGGGCAGAGCAAAACACAAATTCAGATGAGGACAGAATGTCCACAGAAGAAATCTCAAAGAGTGACATAAATTGGTCTCAAGTCCAAAGAGATTCTTGAAAATGCTCATAAAAACTTCAAAAGTCAAATAAGAGAAATAGAAGGAAAAATGAGAAAAGAGATAAGAGATGAGAGATATGCATGAGAATAACCCAAAAAGAAAAAGAGATACAAAAGATAACTGAACAAAATCACATATTAAAAGCTAGAACAGGCCAAATGGAAGGCAATGACTTTACAAGATAGCAAGAATCAGTCAAATAAATTAAAAAGAATGAAAAAATGTAGAAAAAAATGAAATACCTTATTGGCAAAACAAGAGACATACTTAAAGTCCATGATGGGGAAAAAGAGCCTGGATAACATTCTACAAGAGATCATTAAAGAAAAATTTCTCAGTATTCCAAAAACATAGGGGAAAATATTCATAGAAAGAATCCATCAATTACTTCTGGAAAGAGATGCCACAAGGAATACCCTAAGGAATATTGTTCTGAAACTCCAATATTATAATCTCAAGTGCAAAATACTGCAAGCTGCTAGAAAAAAGAAATTCAAATATCAAAAAGCCATAGTCAAGATTACTCAGTGTGAGGGATGTAAAAGACCCTTACCCAAAATGAGTACTCAGAGATCACTCAGGAGAAAGCAGAAAAGTTATTTATTAATAAATTCTCATGAGAATGAGCAATTATACTGCAAGGAGGGAAAGAGAGAAAGCTTGCAGTAGAAGGGCTAAAGATTTGGGAAAGATATACAGTTTTTATAGGTTTGGTTACAACGGATTACATCATAGCTTGGGGTGCATTGAGTGCCCTCTACCCAAATGTTAAACATTGATGCCAAAGGCATATTAGAACGGAATAGTTTGTTTCCCTGATTCTGAGAGGAATCATCAGTCAGACCTTCAAACTTCAGATTACTGAGCTGACGACATTTAATAATCTAAATATTGATAACATTGACCAAGGATAAATGTCATCATTTCTGGTTAAGTAAATATATATCTAACTGGCCAAGGCTCAAGTAAATATGAGCCTGCACATATTATACAGGTCATAGGGGAAACACAGAAATAATGAAAATAAAATACAGAAAAAGAATTCATAAATTCCTGTAAGTTCTTCACCTTATCTCTCTCTATTCCAGACACCAGGATCTGGTGGCTTCAATAATAAAGGATAAGAGGGCCTGGAATATCATATTTTAGAAATCCAAGAAACTGAGTTTATAACCAAGAATTAATTACCAAGATAGATTTAACATCATCTTTCGGGGAGGAAATGGATCTTCAATGAAGTAAGAGACTTTCAAAAATCCTTTCTATAAAAAAAACAGAATTATAAAAAAAATAATAATCTAAAAACACAGGACTGAAGAGTTCATAGAAAAGTAAACAGAGTAAAACTATAACTATAAACCTAAATGTTAAACTGTTTACATCTCTGCAAATGGGAAAATAATATATATAACACTTGAAAACTACATAGGTCACTGGGGCAATCAAAGTTGGACATCATATGGGCTGAAGATGTGGTTGTGAACTGACTCTGATGTGATGACTTAAAAGAAAAAAAATTAAGGTGGAAAAAAGTTATGTACTGGAAAAAAGAAGAAAGGGGAGGTATAAAGGGATAATGAATTCACAAGAGGGAAGGGGATGAGTATTGTCCAAAGCTAGATCTCATCAGCTGGTGCTCTAAGAGGGAATAATTTAATAATTCATTTGGATATAGAAACTTGTCTAACTTTATAAATAAGTAGGAGGAAAAAGAGGAAAAGAAAGGGGAAGGAACAGATTAGAAGGGAGGAGAGAAACACTGGGGAAAAAGATAAAAGAAGCAGGGAAGAGTTGATAGAAAATAAGGTAGGAGATGGAGTGGGTTAAAAACAATGGATAAGGACAGGATATAAAGAAAGACAAAAGGAGAAAAATTGGATGGAGGGAATTACAGAGTTGGTAATCACAACTGTTAAGGTTAATAGGATGAACTCTCCTATAAAATGGAAGCTAATAGCTTCCTCAAAGAACACATGAATTATCCTTATCAGAGAAGCAAATCTTGATCTTTCATGTGGCAGTACTAATAGTAATTAGGGATGCCCCATGAAAATTAAAAGAAATGATTTTTTAAAAATATTTGATCCAATTTATTATTCATTATTTTAAAGTAATATATGTAACAAGTAATACTGAATTTCTAGGGAAAGAAAGAGGTCTGATTTAAATTATTTTTCTTAGAGTCTCAATGGAAATCATAATTGCCCAAACTCTCTCTAGGTTTCAACAACAACTCATCTTCACAGGATGCTTGTTATCATGTGACAGAAATATTTTCACTGTGGAAACTTAGTCCATCCAGGGACTTCTCACCTTAAAACATCTTATTAAAAGAGCATTGTCAGACCAAAAATTCTTCCATTTCTCTTAAAGCAGCACTCTGGCTTATGGTTATAATATTTTCTTCGATCTGTCTTTACATTGGTTCATTCCTTCCACTCCTTTTCATTTCCATTTTATGTGTGACTATTAGAATATAAATCCTTGAGGATGGGTCTGTCTTTGTATCTCCTTCTACTTAAATGTCCATCATTTAGCACAGACTATTTTGCTAAATTACTGACCAAAGAACATCTCTACATATTAGGCAATGTGCAAAAAATAAGGGAATCTAAAATCCTTTCAGCTCCACAATAAACAAATTAAGGATCTTTGAACAAATTCACTTTTTTCTGTGCCTCAGTTTTTCATTTAAAAATAAGAAAGTGAGATTTAATTATCTCTGAGTTCTTGCCTCAATATAAATTAAATTATATGCTGTAGTGAGTTCAAATGTTGGAGTTCTTGTTCTTCTCAATACACAGCCGGTTTAGCTTAGAGCCCTCCGAATATCTCCAAATCCTATGGTTCTGTCCGTTAGTCTCTGCCTCTGCTTTCTTCAGCCTCCAACCAGCACAGAGATGGAATGAATCTCTTGTTTCCTTCTCTTGGGGCTCAGCTAGCTTTCTGGTGAGTCTTTCAGACCAGCTTGGTCTCAGTGGGGGGCGTGCAGGAGCCCAGCCACCTACCACAGTGATGTGAGATGAAGATGAATCTGGTTGTCCACTGAACTCTCACTCGTAGCTTTATCCTCTGAAAACTCTTCGTCTGCCACCAGCCAGCCAAGTGGAATATATTCTGTCTTGCCTTGGAGAGAGGGCTTCTGGCATAATTCCGCTGAAATCTGTCAAAGTGCTCTCTGTCTGCACCAGAGTCACTCCTCTCCAGTCCAGCTGAACTCTCCTCTGCGACCAGCCAGCCAAGTGGAAAATGTATTCTGGAATAGCTCTCTCGCCTTATATGTGAATCTTCTGAGAGAATGGGATTATGGGTTTTCTCCCATAGTGCTCTCTGGCCCAAAGAGCTTTAAGGGAGGTGTGAACACAAAGGTGTAAACACAAGCATTGTACTAATTAGTTCTACTTAGTACCTTGTTTCAGGTTCTGGCCAAAATCTTCTTGTAAGATTAGATCAACTCTAATTAGTTAGCAGTTTGTAAGGATTCCAACAATATGCTCTAGCAGGGGCCTCAAATTATGGCCAGCAAGCCAGATGCAGCAGCCTCATCAGGGCTATGAAGTTTCTTTATTTAAAGGCCCACAAAACAAAGTTTTTGTTTTTACTATAGTCCAGCCCTCCAACAGTCTAAGAGACAATGAACTGGCTCCCTATTTAAAAAGTTTGAGGACCCCTGCTCTATGGTCTTCTCATATATTTTTTTAACTCTATTCTTGGATTGAGATACCTCCATTAAGTATTTTTTGCTAGTCTTGTTTTTCCTTTCTTCTCTATACTTCTTGCAAAGCACTTCAGAAATGGTGTGAAAAGATAACACATTTTCCATGTTAATTTTTTAAAGTAATGCTATAGTAGTAAAAATTATGATTCTGTGATCATAATTCTTCAAATATTACCTGCATTAATTTGTGTAAGTAATTTAAAGTTTTTGTGTCTCTACCTCTTCATCTAATTCCAAAGCAATTTATTGCTTAGTCAGTGTATATTATTTCTATCTATCTATCTACATGTCTATATAGGTATTTTATCTGAATCTAACTATATTGATATCTAGAGAGATAGTTATGACAGAATAGACAGATATATGCTATAGAAAATAGCAGATAGATATTATCTATCTAATTTATCTAGCCCTGACTCTTTAGATCCTGACTTCTTGCTTTTCTTACACATTTAAAATACTTATGGTGACTCGAAAATAGGACAGGCTATGAGATTAATGTACTTTATTCAAATGTTTAGGGAATTTCCTGTCCCCTCTTTCTTCTACCACCTCGTAGCAACAATTTTGGAATTATATTCATGAAAACCATTTAGTGGTCTCACAATACAAAAAAGTTTATGAAGGCATAAGAGCCTTTTCCAAGATTTATTTTTTAAAGGCAAATATCTAGTGCACTATAATTACAATTTAAATTACTAAACACATCACAAATGAAAGTATAGCTTTTAAGTTCATTGCAATTACTTATAAGTTTATAATATAATATCTCAGCTAAGTAATACAAAGTTATCAAACTTTCACAATTGTAAGTGTCAGGCACTAATAATATACCATTCAGGGGAAGCTAGGTGGCATAGTAGATAGAGCACCAGCCTTGAAGTCAGGAGGACCTGAGCACAAATCTGGTTTCAGACACTTAACATTTCCTAGCTGTGTAAATCTGGGCAAGACACTTAGCCTCAATTGTCTCAGCAAAAAATGAAAAATAAATAATAATAATAATAATAATAATATACCATGCAATAAGATTTAGTTATTTTGTTATAGAAAAACAATTTTATCTCTTGCATACTTCTGTACAAACACAAAATAATTGTTTATCATGTTGACCATACAAACTGTAAATTAATAAGTCTCAAGACAAATGAGTCTAGATCTTATTTTTTTTTATCAGAAAATGTTTCAAATGAAGATCTATAGAAAGAGAAACAGGAATTAACTCCCTATGTAATACTTTGTTATAGAAAATAAATGTTGGGTTTTGATAGGATGTTTGTTCACTTTTCTTTTTTTGAGAAACTCTTTGATTTTATTTCTGTATTTGAATATACAACAAGGATATTTTAAAAATGTGATTAGTAGTTCTGTCCACCATAGTTTACAGTGGCTGGTTTTAATATTGTGTCACTTCCTGACATCCAGGGGGTCTGAACTGGGCATAGCTCTTGATAAATCTGAAGCTAACAGGAATAAATAGATACAATGTGCAAACATTTCAGAACATTCCCCTTCTTTCTATATTTATTGAATTGTATTTATAGGAAAATAACTTTTGATCAAAACTTGGGCTAATTGTGGTAGCACAATTCATCAGAGTCAAGATTATGTTGAAATATGACAATTGAATCTAAATGTGAGCAATTGTTTTCTGACCTTTTAATTCACTCTCACTTCATCAAATACATGACATTTTTATTTACTATTAGTTTTTATGTAAACACTCTTCTTTCATGCATTCTTCACAGATCGAGACTCCTATGTCTTCTTTGCAGTAAAATATAGTGTACTGGAAAATATTCAACTCAGATTTATAAAATAACAGAAATTATTCTTTTGTGTGCAAAGTCACTCACTATATATGATACAACATTTTGGATAAAGTAGTGTCTATTGGAGGAACCACATAAAAAATGCTTCCTATTTCCGATGATACTATCTGCTCACTAAATATGCCTATTCAGTAAACAAGTTTTTTTTTTTTTTTTTTAACCTTGTAATTTTTTTTTTATTATAGCTTTTTATTTACAAGTTATATGCATGGGTAATTTTTCAGCACTGACAATTGCAAAATCTTTTGTTCCAACTTTTCCCCTCCTTCCCCCCACCCCCTGCCCCAGATGGCAGGTTGACCAATATATGTTAAATATGTTAAAGTATAAATTAAATACAAAATAAATATACATGTCCAAACAGTTATTTTGCTGTACAAAAAAAAAATAACTCTGAAATAGTGTACAATTAGCCTGTGAAGAAAATCAAAAATGCAGGTGAACAAAAATATAGGGATTGGGAATTCTATGTAATGTTTCTTAGTCATCTCCCAGAGTTCTTTTGCTGGGTGTAGCTGATTCAGTTCATTACTGCTCCATTGGAACTGATTTGGTTCATCTCATGGCTGAAGATGGTGAGGTCCATCAGAATTGCTCATAATATAGTACTGTTATTGAACTATATTCCTGGTCCCACTCATTTCACTCAGCATCAGTTCAAGTAAGTCTCTCCAGGCTTTTGTGAAATCATCTTGCTGGTCATTTCTTACATAACAATAATATTTCATAATATTCATATGCCACAATTTATTCAGCCATTCTCCAATTGATGGGCATCTACTCAATTTCTAGTTTCTGACCACTACAAAGAGGGCTGCCACAAACATTCGTGCACCTAAAGCTCCCTTTCCCCTCTTTATGCTGTCTTTGGGATATAAGCCCAGTAGTAACACTGCTGGATCAAAGGTTATGCGCAGTTTGATAACTATTAGAGCATAGTTCCAAATCGTTCTCCAGAATGGTTGGATGTATTCATAATTCCACCAACAATGTATCAGTATCCCAGTTTTCCCACATCCCCTCCAATATTCCGCATTGTCTTTCCCTGTCATTATAGCCAGTCTGACAGGTATGTAGTGGTATCTCACAGTTGTCTTAATTTGAATTTCTCTGATTAATAATGATTTGGAGCATCTTTTCATATGGCTAAAATAGTTTCAATTTCTTCATCTGAGAATTGTCTATTCATATCCTTTGACCATTTATCAAATGGAGAATGGCTTGATTTCTTATAAATTAGAGTCAATTCTCTATATATTTTGGAAATGGGGGCTTTGTCAGAATCTTTGACTGTAAAAATGTTTTCCCAATTTATTGCTTCCCTTCTAATCTTGTCTGCATTAGTTTTGTTTGTATAAATTTTTTTCAATTTGATATAATCAAAATTTTCTATTTTGTGATCAGTAATGATTTCTACTTCTTCTTTGGTCATAAGTTCCTTCCTCTTCCACAGGTCTGAGAGGTAAACTATCCTATGTTCCTTTAATTTATTTATAATCTCATTCTTAATGCCTAGATCATGAACCTATTTTGACCTTATCTTGTTGTATGGTGTTAAATGTGGGTCAATGCCTAGTTTCTGCCATACTAGTTTCCAATTTTCCCAGAAATTTTTGACAAACAGTGAGTTCTTATCCGAAAAGGTGGGGTCTTTGGGTTTATCAAACACTAGAGTATTAAAGTTATTGACTATTTTGTCCTTTGAATCTAACCTATTCCATTGGTCAAGTACTCTTTTTCTTAGCCAATACCAAATGGTTTTGGTAACTGCTGCTTTATAATATAATTTTAGATCTGGTACAACTAGGCAACCTTCATTTTATTTTATTTTTTTCATTAATGCCCTTGAAATTCTTGACCTTTTGTTTTTCCAATTGAACTTTGTTGTTATTTTTTCTAGGTCATTAAAATAGTTTTTTGGGAGTCTGATTGATATTGCACTAAATAGTAAACAAGTTTTTTTTAAAGATATTATTAGAGAAAGGCATAAACAGCAATAAATAAAAACATTTAGAAAATCTACAGTAAAATCAATAAACAACAAAAAAAGTCTATGTTTTCTTATTTAACTCATTTAAATGTTTAAAAAAAGGGGGGGGGACTCTAAGAATTCACTTAAATATCCTAAGGTGAATTGTGGCAGAACATGGACAAAAGTGATAGAGGATGAGTAAGCACATATTAGCTGCTAATTGAAATATTGAAAAGGATATTCAAATCAGTGAGACCACAGAGACACTGGTAGATTCATATGTTTAAAGAATAATTTATAGACAAAATATTTTGTAAATATTAAATCTAAGCAGAAATTTTCATTTAAATTAGTAATTCCATAAGAAATTCTTGGATTGGTTAGGGGATTATATTAAATAAAATACTTTAAAATTTATTGAATAAGGCGATGGAGACAAGACAATGGAGATTAGACAGGTCTTTGAGTGCTTCTTGGCTTCCCTCAAATCAACACCAGATCAAGCTTCTAAACAGGTTTTGAAGTAACAGAACCCACAAAAGTTTGCAGTGTAACAAATTTCTAGCATAAGATATTTTGAAAGAACTTTAATGTCTATTTCAATCAGGCAGTGCAGAGAAGGGAGCATTTGTAGGCCAGTGCAAAAGCAGTACAGGGAGACCCAAGGCAGAGAGGCTTTCTTAAGCTGGGGATCTCTAATGGGAGGCTGTGGTGTTCTCTTCTTTTTTATAATATAATAGTTCTCTCTGAGAGCAGGTTTCTTGGGGAGGTTTTCTGGAGGCAGCCTTCGTTTCAGTTGAAAGTAATAATCACTTCAAATGCAGCCAGAAGGTAAAATCCAATCCTTTATTGTGTCCTTCAAAGTCTTGAGCTTCAGCCCCTAGCTCCCTCCAAATATCTCCAGCCAGCATAAAGGTGGAATGTGGAATGAATCTGTCTCTGCCTCAGAGAGTGGGCTTCTGTATCTCCCAGAATGTTCTTTGTCCCTGAGAGCTTCTTGCTTATATGCTGTACACTGAGTACACACCAACCATTATATCACTGGGAAGCCATTATTTTTGTAGTATTAAATCAATGCTAAACTAGATTTAACCATTGTCTCCTCAATTCCACTTAGTACCTTGTTTCAAGTTCTGGCCAAAAACATCTACTTGTAGGATCAGATCAATCATACTGAACCATGCTAAATTAAATAATTATTGTCTTTATCAATTCTAATGACTTAATACTTTGTAAGGATTCGAATGGGAGGCTAGGAGCCACAATACAATAAGAAATGCTACTATACCCTGGTTCAGAATTCAGTGGATCACCGGATTACCTATGAAACCTCTACCACAAATACAGAAGGCAAATATGCTGAAGCCTATCCTAATGTGGTACTTGGTCACCTCCAAACAGAATGGGAAGGAAGACAGCAGCAATAGCCTCAGGGCAGTGTGAAGCTACTGCCTCCTATTAAAGACATGTAGGATAATATCTCTTTTGCCCTAAGAGCAAATATCAACTTTTAAAAATGAGCAAAACAGCAAAAAGAGCTCTGACCATAAATAGCTTTTATTGAGAGAAAGAAAAAGAGATCTCAAATCCTGATGAACCCTCCAAGAGCAATATAAATTGGTCTACATCTCAAAAGGCTTTTGAAAGAATTCAGAAAGGATCTTAAAAGAGAATTTGATGAAAAATAGGTATAGGAAATGAGAGCTTTGAGAAAGGAACCACAAAATTGCCTGAGGAAAAACATTCCTTAAAGAATAATTTTAGGGAAATTGGAGAAAACAACTCCTTTAAAAACAGAATTTCTGAAATGGAAGAAAAATCCAATGAACAAAACAACTCATTTAAAAGTTAAATTGGCTAAATACAAAAGGAGATTAAAAAAGCTATCTGAAGAAAATAATTCACTAAAATTTAGAATTGACCAAATGAAAGCAAATGACTCAATGAAACATAAAAAAAAAAAAAAAAATCAGTCAAACTAAATTAAAAAATGAAAAAAAAAAAAAAGAAAGAAAGAAAAGAAAACAACGTATAACATCAGAAACACAATAATAAATCCTGGAGAGATAAATTAAAAATCACTGGACTACATGAAAACCATTATAAAAAAAATCCAAGAAAACATCTTTCACAAAATCATCAAATAAAACTGCCCGGAGGTCCTAGAACCACAGGGTAAAATAGCCACTGAAAGAATACACAAATCACCTACTGAAAAGCACTCCAAAATAAAAAACTCCAATGAATATTATGGTTAAATTCCAGAATTATCAGATCAAAGAGAAAATACTGTAGCAGCTAGAAAGAAACAATTTAAATATTGCAGAGTCACAATCAGGATTACCCAAGACTTGGCAACTTCCACTTTAAGAAATGGAGGTTTTGGAATAGGTGTAGAGCCACCATGGAGGAGAGGACATACCTTTCTGATCTTCTCCTACAATCCTCATACCAACTAGTAAATCCAGCCTTTGAATTAGCTCTGGACCATCAGAATTCAAGAATATTGTGAGTGCAACAAATTATCAGCAGAAGATAATTTTGAAGATCACCAGAAAAGGTCTTTTTAAATTTAAAACAGAAGGAGGAGGCCAAGCACAAGAAGGCTGAACACAGACTCCAGTGGATGCCCTGGTTATGAGCCAAAAGATCAACAGAAAAAAATTGAAAACATCCAATACAAACACAAAAGGTAAATAGTGAACCCTGAAATGCCAGAATCTCACAGGACCTGGCCACGCCCACCCAGTATCAGGAGTGAGTCAGCAGTGACCCAGAACAGATATCGCAACTTTTACAAGAAGCCACCACTTGTAGAGGGAGCTTGGAAAACCTCTCCCTCCCTAAAAGTAGATCTTAACTTTAAAAAAAAAAAATGAGTAAAATAGCACAGAGAACTCTGACAATAGACAGTTTTTATGGTGAAAGAGAAGAACAGATTTTAAACCCTAATGAGACTAAAAGACATATACATCACTAAAAGATACATTTGATGAAATGGAAAAAGAAAACAACTCTCAGAAAAGCAGAATTTGTGAAATGAAAAGTATAAATTCAATAGCACAAAACAATTCATTTAAAAATTAAATTGGACAAATATAAAAAGAAGCAAAAAAGTAAATGAAGAAGATAATTCACAAAAATTCAGAACTGAACAAATGGAAATTAATGACTCAATGAGACAATAAGAATCTGTCAAGGAAAACCAAAAAAATAAAAAAATAGAGAAAAAACCATGTAAAATACTTACTTGGGAAAATAACTGCCCTAGAAAATAGATCTAGGAGAGACAATCTAAGGATTATTGGACTCCTTGAAAACTAAGATGAAAAAAAAATAACCTACATATTCATTATTTTTCAAGAAATCATCAGAGAAATGCCTGGATGTCATAGAATCAGAAGAAAAGAAACAGTGAAAGAATTCACTGAACACCTCCTGAAAGAGACCCCAAAATTAAAACCCTAAGGAATATCATGGATAAATTTCAGAACTATCAGACCAAGAAAAAATATTATAAGCAGCCAGAAAGAAACAATTCAAATACCACGTAGCCACAGTAAGGATTACCCAGGACCTAGCAGCTTTTATTTTAAAGGATTGAAAGGTATGGAATCTTACATTCCAAAAGGCTAAGGAACTTGGAATACAACTGAGAATAATTACCTCCTAAAACAAGCATTTTCTTTCAGAGAAGAAGGTGGACATTCAATGAAACAGGTGAATTCCATATATTACTGATAAAAAGACCAGAGCTAAACAAACAAAAAAAAAATTACTTCTAAATATAGAAATCAGGAGAAGCATAAAAGGAAAAAAAAAACCCTCTTGAGAACTATTTCTCTGTTATGGGTATACATAGAGAGGGCATGTGTAAACTGATTATGCTGTCATGATATTAAAAAAAAATAAACTAGAGGGGGAAAGAGAGCTGTATAGAAAACAAAAAGGGAAAGTGGAGGTTAAATGAGGGAAATTACATCTCAGAAGAGGCAAAGAAAACTTCTTATAATTGAAGGAAAGAAGGGAAGGTGATAAACATTGTGTGAATCTTACTGTTATCAGATTTGGCTCAAAGAAAGGATATTAGACATATTCGTTTTCACTGAGAAACTTCTCTCATATTATAAAAATGCAGGAGGAAAAGGGGGGAAAGGGAAAGGTAAGCAAAATATAAGGGAAAACAGAAATAATGGGGGAAATATATAAGAAAGGGAAAGGCTTTCTAAAGGGGAAGGGCTGCTTGAGGCAAATAGTGTTCATAAATAAAGTACTGAAGAGGAGGGAAAGGAAAGAGAGAAGTATAATTTGGGGTTAATAAGATGGCAGGAAATACAGAATTAATAATGTTAACCATAAAGGTGAATGTGGGGAATTTTCCTATAAAGAGTAAGTGGACATCTGACTGCATGTAAAGGCACAATCCTACAATTTGTGGTTTACAAGAAACACATTTAAAGCAGAGGAATACATACAGACTAAAGATAAAAGCTTGGAGCACAATCTTTTATGATTCAGATGAAGTAAAAGAAAAAAAGAAAACAAAGGTAGCCATCCTTATCTCCATTCAAGTAAAAGCAAAAATTGACCTAATTAAAAGAGATAAGGAAAGAAACTATTATCTTGCTAAAGGGTACTGTAGATGATGAAGAATTATTAACATTAAACATATATGCACCAAGTGGTGTATCATCTAAATTCCTAAAGGAGAAGTTAAGAGAGTTGTAAGAAAAAATAGAAAGCAAAATTACAATAGTGGGATATCTCAAATTTGCAATCTCAGAACTAGATACATCAAAACACAAAATACATTAGAAAAAAGTTAAAGTGGTAAATGAGATAATAGAAAAGTTAAGTATGATGAATCTTTGGAGGAAATTGATTGGAGAGAGAAAGGAGTACACATTCTTCTCAGCAGTTCATGGGATCTACACAAAAATTGACCATACATTAGGACATAAAGACCCAAAATCAAATGCAGAAAGGGAGAAATAGTAAATGATTTTTTTTTTCAGATCATGCTGCAATAAAAATTATATTCAATAAAAGGCCAGAAGAAAATAGACCAAAAAGTAATTGGAAACTAAATAATCTCATTCTAAAAAATGAATAAGTGAAATATAAAACCATAGACACAACCAATAATTTCATCCAAGAGAATGACAATAATGAGACAACATAACAAAATTTGTATGATACAGTCAAAGTGATAATAAGGTGATAATTTTATCTCTAGATGCGTACTTGCATAAAATAGAGAAAGAGAAGATCAATGAATTGGACTTGCAACTAAAAAAGCTAGAAAAATAACAAATTAAAAACCCTAAATAAAATACCAAACTTGGAATTCTAAAAGTAAAAGGAAAGATAAAATTGAAACTAAAAACAACAACAAAAACCCCTGAAATTATTGAATTAGTAAATAAAACTGAGTTGTTTTTATAAAAAAAATTTGATTAACTTTTAGTTAATTTGATTAGAAAAAAGAAAGAGGAAAATCTAATTGTTAATCTAAAAAATGAAAAAAAAAAAGGAGAATATTGCACCAATAAAGAAGAAAATAGAAAAATAATTAGGAATTACTTTGCCCAATTTTATGCCAATAAATCTGACAACCTGAGTAAAATGGAGGAATAGTTAGAAAAATATAAATTGCCCAGATTAATAGAAGAGAAAATAAATTATTTAATAGTCCCATTTTAGAAAAATAGAACAAACTATTAATCAACTCCCTAAAATGATCCTCAAAACAAGATGGATTTACATATGATTTCTACCAAACATTTAAAGAATAATTAACTCCAATACCGTATAAAGTTTCAAAAAATAGGAAATGAAGGACTGCTACCAAATTCCTTTTATGACACAAACCTGATACTGATACTGACACCTAAACCAGGTGATTTAGTCCCAGGTGGGACTAAAACAGAAAAAGAAAATTATAGATCAATATCCTTAATGAATATTAATACAAAAATCTTAAATAAATATTAGCAAAGAAATTATAAAAAAATCAGTCCCAAGATAATACAAGTAGAATTTATGCAAGAAATGCAGAGCTGGTTCAATATTACAAAAAACATTAACATAATTGACCATATCAATAACCAAAATTACAAAAAATAATATGATTATCTCAACTGAAATAGAAAACCATTTCATAAAATTCAACATCCATTCCTATTAAAAATACTAGAGAATATAGGAATAAATGGACTTTTCCTTAAAAGTCTGTAGCATCTATTTAAAACCATCAGCAAGCATAATATATAATGAGGATAAACTGGAACCATTCCCAGTAAGATCAGGAGTACAACAAGGTGATCCACTATCACTAGTACTATTCGATATTGTATTGGAAATGCTAGCTTTGGCAATAATAGAAGAAAAGGAGATTAAACAAATTAGAGCAGGTAATGGGGAAACCAAATTTTGGAAAATTATCAAGTGCTCTTGGATAGGTTGAGCAAATATAATAAAGATGGCAATTCTACCTAAAGTAATATATTTATTTAGTGCTATACCAATTAACCTCCCAAGAAATTATTTTACTGACCTATAAAAAATAAGGACAAAATTCCTCTGGAAGAACACAAATCAAATTTTCAAGGGAATTAATAAAAAGGAAAGCAAATGAATGTGGCCTACATGTACCAGATCTAAATTTATATTATAAAGTGGTGGTCATCAAAACCCTTTGGTACTAGCTAAGAAACAGAGCAGTTGATCAGTGGAATAGATTAGGTTCACAGAACAAAATTATCAATGACTATAAAAATCTAGTATTTGACAAATCCAAAAACCCCAACTTTTGGGATAATAATTCACTATTTGACAAGAACTTCTGGGAAAATTGGAAAGTATATGGCATAAACTAGTCATTGCCCCACATTTAACACTATATACCAAGATAAGGTCAGAAAAAAAAATGGTAAGGTCGAAATGGTTTCATGACTTAGATATAAAAAATGATATTATAACCAAATTAGAACAATATAGGATATTTCACTTCTCAGATCTCTGGAGGAGAAAGAAATTTTCAAACAATGAAGAACTAGAGATCTCTGTTGATCTCAAAATAGACCATTATGATTATATTAAGTTTAAATTTTTTGTACAAACAAAACTAAAGCAGACAATACTAGAAGGGAAGCAACAAACTGGGAAAAAATTTTTTACATTCAAAGGTTCTGATAAATGCCTCATTTCTAATATACATAGAGAATTGACTCAAATTTAAAAAAGTTAAAGACATTCTCCTTTGATAAATGGTCAAAGGAAATGAACAGACAGTTTTCAATGAAGAAATTGAAACTGTATCAAAAGGTGCTCCAAATCATTATTGATCAGAGAAATGCAAATTAAGATAACTCTGAGATACCATTAGACACCTGGCAGATTGGCTCAGATGATAGGAAAGAATAACAACCAATGTTGGAGGGGAAGTGAGAAAACTGGGATACTGATACATTATTGTTGGAACTGTGAATGTATCTAACCATTCTGGAGAGTAATTTGGAACTATAATCAAAAAGTTATTAAACTGTGCATACTCTTTGATCCAGCCATGTTTATACTGAGATCAGATCCCAAAGAGATCTTAAAGGAGAGAAAGGGACTCATCTTTGCAAAAATCTTTGTAGCAGTCATTTTTGAAGTGGCAAGAAACTGGAAATTTAGTGAATGACCATCAATTTCTGAATGGCTCAATAAATCATGTTATCTGAATGTTATGGGATATTATTGTTCTGTAAGAAACGACCACCAGAGTAGAGCCACATCCTTCATTATGAGCTCCCTTCCATCCTCACTTACGGATTACCAAATTCAGCCTCTTAAATAGTGCTGGACTGGTAGACTCCACAAATATTGAGAGTACAACAAATTACAAGCCAAAGATAACTTGGAAGATTTCCAGAAAAGGAATGTCTTTATGAATGGTGGGGGGAGGAGGCAAGTGCAGGCAGGGAGTCAGAACACAGAGGCCAGCACATGCTGAGTGGACTGGGGGCTTGGTGTGGTGTCCACAGGTGGAGAATTTGCCAGGAGGTCTCAACCACAGGCTGGTTGCTCTGCTTTGATTGCAAAGCAGTAGATCAGTAGAGAAGTTACATAAATGACAAAGGCAAGTGAAACCCAAAATTCCAGAGTGTCACAGAACCTGATCACACCCACCCAACACTGGGAATGAGTCAGCATGGATCACAGCACAACTGTGCAGCTGCATTCTGCACTTAGGAATTTTGCCCAGGGCAGTTATACTTCCGCTGCTCAGTCGCTAGTCCCAAGGCAGATGCTAATCTACAGCGCAACTGCTTATCCTAGGGAAGCTGCTGTTCAGCACTACAGGGCTTTGCCCAGAGCAGTGGGGGGAGGAGGAATTGGGCTCTGTCCAGGACAGTCACACACACAGTGTGGGGCTCTTCCCAGGGCAGTAATACTTCTAATGTGCAGAGCTCTTCCCAGGGCAGTGGAACTTCTGCACCTTGGCCACTCTCTATAGCCCATTCTCAAGACAGCTACTGTCCATATGTCCCTGTTCTGTGGAGGAAAACCTTCTTACCTGGAAGACAAATCCTAACAGCTTTTAAAAAATGAGTAAAAAAGCAAAGCAAACTCTAACTATAGATAGCTTTTATGCAAAAAGGGAGCAGATGTCGAAGCCTGAGGAGACTAATACCAGACAGTCTCCAGACAAAACCCAAAATGGGGATATAGACTGGCCCCATGACATAAGGATCTCCTAGAAGAAATTATAAAATATCTTAAAAGAGATCTAGAAGAAAAATGGGGAAAGGAAAGAGAAGCTGTGCAAGAGAGTATGGAAAAGGCATATAATTTATTAAAAGAAAATTTTGATAAAATGAAAATAGAAAACAACTTCCTGAAATATGAACTAGAAAAGGTAAAGAACTCCCAGAGAAACAAAATTTGTGAATTGGCAAAGATAAGAAACTCCCAGAAAAGTAGGATTTGTGAATTGGAAAAAGAAAATGGCTCATTAAAAAAATAGTGAAATGGAAAAGAAATTCTATAGAGCAAAACAACTCATTTAAAAACTCAATTGGACATATACAAAAAGAAGTGAAAAAAAAAAGTTAGTGAAAATAATTCATTAAGAATCAGAACTGGGACTTCCGGCCAAGATGGCGGAGAGGAGGCACACAGCTGTGTAAGCTCCACGTTTTCTCTCACTATCCATTTCATTACAAGCCTCTGAATTAATGCTTGACTGAAAAAAAAAAAAAACCCACAAATAGTTACAAAGAGAAGCCATCCTTGAGATTCGCCAAGAAAGGTCTGTTTTTGCTCGAGGGCTGGGATGGTTTTGGATCGGGTGCAGGGTGCGGGCAGGCAGCACAGCAGGCAGCTCAGAGCTGAGCAGACTGGAGAGGGGGTGCGGTGTGATCGCAGCCGTCTCTGCGGAGAGAGCTTTGCTACAGGTTTGGATACGTTGCTCTGGCAGCAAGCCAGCAGCCCAGCAGAGAAGCTAAAAACACCGGGGGTGAAGAATACAACCCCAAACAGCTGGAGTCTCTCGGGACCTTGCCACCCCCCCCACAGTGTCTCAGCATGCTCTGGGATCTCAGAGTGCAGGCCCAGCACAGTAGGGCTAGTGCCTCGGTGCTGCCCCCGCAGTCTGTAGAGGAAACTCTGTAACACCACCCAGCCCCTCCCCCAAAAAAGCAGACTCCAAATTAGGGGTGATTTCTTTTTTTCTTTTTGCTAGTTTGTCTTTGATTCTTTGACATAATGAGCAAAAAAATGAAGAGGACTATAACCCTTGACAGCTTCTATACAGAAAGAGAGCAGACTCCAAATCCTGAGGAGACTAAAAACAGACAGTCCCCAGGTGAATCCCCAAAGAAGGAGATCATCTGTTCCTCAGCACAGATGAACCTCATAGAAGTAATTTAAAAAGCTCTCACAAGGGAGCTAGAAGAAAAATGGGAAAAGGAGAGGGAGGCTTGGCAAAAGAGTCTGGAGAAGTCATCCCAATCATTAAAAGAGAGACTGGATAAAGAAATAAAATCCTTGAAAAATAGGATTGGTGAACTGGAAACAGAAAATAGCTCTCTAAAAAACAAAATTGGCAAAATGGAAAAAAATTCCACGGAACAAAAGAACTCAATGGGACAATTAGAAAAAGATTTTTTAAAAAGTGAGTGAAGAAAACACTTCATTAAAAATCAGAATTGAACAATTGGAATTGAATGACTCGAGGAGACAAGAAGAATCAGTCAAGCAAATCCAAAAAAATCAAACAATGGAAAAGAATGTGAAATACCTTTTGGGGAAGACAACAGACCTGGAAAACAGATCCAGGAGAGACAATCTGAGAATCATTGGACTCCCAGAAAAGCATGATGAAAAAAAGAGCCTGGACACTATTTTCCAGGAAATTATCAAAGAGAACTGCCCAGAAGTCATAGGAACAGAGGGTAAAATAGACATGGAAAGAATTCATCGATCACCTAATGAAAGGGATCCTAAAATCAAAACACCAAGAAATATAGTGGCCAAATGCCAGAACCCTCAGACGAAGGAAAAAATACTGCAAGCAGCTAGAAAAACCCAATTCAAGTATCAAGGAGCTACAATAAGGATCACCCAGGATCTAGCAGCATCCACATTAAAGGATCGAAGGGCCTGGAATATGATATTCTGAAAGGCTAAAGAACTTGGTATGCAACCAAAAATAACTTACCCAGCTAGAATGAGCATCTTTTTTCCAAGGAAGAAGATGGACATTCAACAAAGTAAGCGAATTTCACCTATTTTTGATGAAAAAGCCAGAACTTAACAAAAAACTTTGATCTACAAATATAGAACTCAAGAGAAATCTAAAAAGGTAAAGATTAACCTTGGGAACTATATTTATGCTATAAAGATGTATAAAGAATACATGTATACCTTGTTCTAGAAAGTAGATGTGAAAAGGACATTGTACCAGAAAAAGGGTAAAGTGGAGGTACTACATCTCATGAAGAGGCAAAGGAAACCTATTATATCCGAGAGAAAGAATGGAGGGGAATGAATATAGTGGGTATCTTACTGCCTTCAGAATTGGTTTTAAGAGAAAAATTTTAGACATATTCAATTTATGGTGAAACTTCTCCCATTTCATTGAAAAGTGAGAAGGGAAAAGTGAAAAGGGAAGGAATAAGCTAAGGAGAAGCGAATACAGAAATGGGGAGGGAAAGGGGCAAGATAGGGGGAGGAAATCTAAGGGGGGGGAGAGATACTAAAAAGGGAGGGGTGTGAGAAGCAAGTGGTGCTCACAAGCTTAATACTGGGAAGGGGGGAAAGGGGGAAAGAAGGGAGAAAAGCATAAACAGGGGTTAACAAGATGGCAAGTAATACAGAATTGGTCATTTTAACCATAAATGTGAACAGGGTAAACTCCCCCATAAAGAGGAAGCGGTTAGCAGAATGGATTAAAAGCCAAAATCCTACAATATGTTGTTTACAGGAAACACACCTGAAGCGGGGAGATACATGCAGGTTAAAGGTAAAAGGTTGGAGCAAAATCTACTATGCTTCAGGTGAAGTAAAAAAAGCAGGGGTAGCCAGCCTGAACTCAGATCAAGCTAAAGCAAAAATTGATCTAATTAAAAGAGATAAGGAAGGGCACTATATCTTGCTAAAGGGTAGCATGGATAATGAAGCAATATCACTATTAAACATATATGCGCCAAGTGGTGTAGCACCTAATTTCTTAAAAGAAAAATTAACTTCTGCTGTGGCTGCCATTGGGCTACAATAGCACCGCAGCCATGGCCATCCGATATCCCATGGCCATGGGCCTCAACAAAAGCCACAAAGTTACCAAAAACATTTCCAAGCCGCGACACTGCCGCTGCCGTGGGCGCTTGACCAAACATACCAAGTTTGTGAGAGATATGATCCGGGAGGTGTGTGGCTTTGGTCCTTATGAGAAGCGGGCCATGGAATTGTTGAAGGTCTCCAAGGCTAAGCGAGCCCTTAAATTCATCAAAAAAAGGGTGGGAACTCACATCCGTGCCAAGAGGAAGAGAGAGGAGCTCAGCAATGTCCTAGCTGCCATGAGGAAGGCTGCTGCCAAGAAGGACTAAACTAAACCTTTGCCCCTTTACCTAATAAAAAACAAATTGATACATAAAAAAAAAAAAAAATTAAGAGAGCTGCAAGAAGAAATAGACAGCACAACTATAATAGTGGGAGATATCAACCTTGTACTCTCAGAATTAGATAAATCAAACCACAAAATAAATAAGAAAGAAGTCAAAGAGGTAAATAGAATACTAGAAAAGTTAAATATGATAGATCTCTGGAGAAAACTAAATGGAGACAGAAAGGAGCAGTTCATGAAACTTATACAAAAATTGACCATATATTAGGACATAAAAACCTCAAATTCAAATACAGTAAGGCAGAAATAGTAAATGCATCCTTTTCAGATCAAGATGCAATGAAAATTACATTCAACAAAAACCCAGGGGAAAGTAGACCAAAAAATAATTGGAAACTAAATAATCTTATACTAAAGAATGATTGGGTTAAACAGCAAATAATAGACATAATTAATAATTTCACCCAAGAAAACAATAATAATGAGACATCATACCAAAATGTATGGGATACAGCCAAAGTAGTAATAAGGGGAAATTTCATATCTCTAGAGGCCTATTTGCATAAAATAGAGAAAGAGAAGCTCAATGAATTGTGCTTGCAACTAAAAATGCTAGAAAAGGAACAAATTAAAAACCCCCAGTCAAATACTAAACTTGAAATTCTAAAAATAAAAGGAGAGATCAATAAAATTGAAAGTAAAAAAAAAAAACTATCGAATTAATTAATAAAACTAAGAGTTGGTTGTATGAAAAAAAAAAAACAATAAAATAGAAAAACCCTTAGTAAATCTGATTAAAAAAAGGAAAGAGGAAAATCAAATTGTTAGTCTTAAAAATGAAAAGGGAGAACTCGCCACTAACGAAGAGGAAATTAGAAGAATAATTAGGAGTTACTTTGCTGAACTTTATGCCAATAAATATGACAACTTAAATGAAATAGAAGAATACCTCCAAAAATAAAGCTTGCCCAAACTAACAGAAGAAGAAGTAAATATCCTAAACAGTCCCATCTCAGAAAAAGAAATAGAACAAACTATCAACCAACTCCCTAAAAAAAAATCCCCAGGACCAGATGGATTTACATGTGAGTTCTACCAAACATTTAAAGAACAATTAACTCCAATGCTTTATAAACTATTTGAAAAAATAGGGATTGAAGGAGTCCTACCAAACTCCTTTTATGACACAGACATGGTACTGATACCTAAACCAGGTAGGTTGAAAACAAAGAAAGAAAATTATAGACCAATCTCCCTAAAGGATATTGATGCTAAAATCTTAAATAAAATATTAGCAAAAAGATTACAGAAAATCATCCCCAGGATAATACACTATGACCAAGTAGGATTTATACCAGGAATGCAGGGCTGGTTCAATATTAGGAAAACTATTAGCATAATTGACTATATCAATAACCAACCAAACAAAAACCATATGATCATCTCAATAGATGCAGAAAAAGCATTTGATAAAATTCAACATCCATTCCTAATAAAAAGACTTGAGAGCATAGGAATAAATGGACTTTTCCTTAAAATAGTCAGGAGCATATATTTAAAACCATCAGTAAGCATCATATGCAATGGGGAAAAACTGAAACCTTTCCCAGTAAGATCTGGAGTGAAGCAAGGTTGCCTACTATCACCATTATTATTCAATATCATATTAGAAACACTAGCCCCTGCAATAAGAGTTGAGAAAAATATTAGAGGAATTAGAGTAGGCAATGAGGAAACCAAGCTATCACTCTTTGCAGATGATATGATGGTATACCTAGAGAACCCCAGAGATTCTACTAAAAAGCGAATAGAAATAATTCATAATTTTAGCAAAGTAGCTGGCTACAAAATAAATCCCCATAAATCCTCAGCATTTTTATACATCACTAACAAAATCCAACAGCAAGAGATACAAAGAGAAATTCCATTCAGAATAACTGTTGATAGCATAAAATATTTGGGAATCTATCTACCAAAGCAAAGTCAGGAATTATATGAACAAAATTACAAAAAAGTTTCCACACAAATAAAGTCAGATTTAAATAATTGGAAAAATATTAAGTGCTCTTGGATAGGCCGAGCAAATATAATAAAGATGACAATACCCCCTAAAGTAATCTATTTATTTAGTGCTATACCAATCAGACTTCCAAGAAAATATTTTAATGATCTAGAAAAAATAACAACAAAATTCATATGGAACAATAAAAAGTTGAGAATCTCAAGGGAATTAATGAAAAAAAAAATCAAATGTAGGTGGCCTAGCTATACCTGATCTAAAATTATATTATAAAGCAGCAGTCACCAAAACCATTTGGTATTGGCTAAGAAATAGATTAGTTGATCAGTGGAAAAGGTTAGGTTCACAAGACAGAATAGTCAACTATAGCAATCTAGTGTTTGACAAACCCAAATATCCTAACTTTTGGGATAAGGATTCATTATTCGATAAAAACTGCTGGGATAACTGGAAATTAGTATGGCAGAAATTAGGCATGGACCCACACTTAACACCCTATACCAAGATAAGATCGAAATGGGTCCATGACCTAGGCATAAAGAACGAGATTATAAATAAACTGGAAGAACATAGGATTACTTATCTCTCAGACTTGTGGAGGAGAAAGAAATTTGTGACCAAAGATGAACTAGAGACCATTACCGATCACAAAATAGAAAATTTTGACTATATCAAATTAAAAAGCCTTTGTACAAACAAAACTAATGCAAACAAGATTAGAAGGGAAGCAAAAAAACTGGGAAAACATCTTCACAGTTAAAGGTTCTGATAAAGGCCTCATTTCCAAAATATATAGAGAACTGACTCAAATTTATAAGAAATCAAGCCATTCTCCAATTGATAAATGGTCAAAGGATATGAACAGACAATTTTCAGATGATGAAATTGAAACTATTTCCACTCATATGAAAGAGTGTTCCAAATCATTATTGATCAGAGAAATGCAAATTAAGACAACTCTGAGATACCACTACACACCTGTCAGATTGGCTAAGATGACAGGAAAAAATAAGGATGAATGTTGGAGGGGATGTGGAAAAACAGGGACACTAATGCATTGTTGGTGGAGTTGTAAACGAATCCAACCATTCTGGAAAGCAATCTGGAATTATGCTTAAAAAGTTATCAAATTGTGCATACCCTTTGATCCAGCAGTGTTTCTATTGGGCTTATATCCCAAAGAAATACTAAAGAAGGGAAAGGGACCTGTATGTGCTAAAATGTTTGTGGCAGCCCTGTTTGTAGTGGCTAGAAACTGGAAATTGAATGAATGCCCATCAATTGGAGAATGGCTGGGTAAATTGTGGTATATGAATATTATTGTTCTGTAAGAAATGACCAGCAGGATGAATACAGAGAGGCTTGGAGAGACTTACATGAACTGATGCTAAGTGAAATGAGCAGAACCAGGAAATCACTTTACACTTTGACAATGATATTGTATGAGGATGTATTCTGATGGAAGTGGATTTCTTTGACAAAGACTCAGTTTCAATTGATAAATGATGGACAGAAGCAGCCACACCCAAAGAAAGAACACTGGGAAACAAATGTGTACTATTTGCATTTTTGTTTTTCTTTCCAAGCTGTTTTTACCTTCTGAATCCAATTCTTCCTGTGCAACAAGAGAAGTGCTTGGTTCTGCACACATATATTGTATCTAGGATATACTGCAACATATTTAACATATATAGGACTGCTTACCATCTAGGGGAGAGGGTGAAGGGAGGGAGGGGAAAAATCGGAACAGAAGCGAGTACAAGGGATAATGTTGTAAAAAAAATTTCCCTGGCATGGATACTGTCAATATAAAGTTATTATAAAATAAAATAAAAGAATAAAAAAAAAAGAATCAGAACTGAACAAACAGAAATGAATAATTCATTGAGACAGCAAGAATCAGTCAAGCAAAACCAACAAAATAAAAAAAAATAGAAAAAATATTAAATACCCACTTGGAAAAAACAACAGACAGAGAAAATTAGATCTAGGAGAGACAATCTGAGAATTATTGGACTTCCTGAAAATTATGATGAAAAAAAGAGCCTAGCACTATTTTACAGGAAATCCTCAAAGAGAACTGACCAGATATAGTAGAATCAGAAGGTAAAATAGGCATTGAAAGAATTCATTGAATGGGGTGAAGCTAAGATGGCAGAGAGGACATACACATCCTCCTAAACTCTCCTTTTCCATCAATCTATTTTAACAATATTCAGCCTCGGAATTAGTGCTTGACTGTCAAAACTCACAAATATTGAGAGTACAACAACTTACTAACAGAAGATAGTCTCAAAATTCTCCAAAAAGGGTCTGTTTTTGCTTGCAGGCAGAGCCAAAAGTGGGGTAGGACAGGCACAGACCTCAAGAAGGCAGTAAGAGTTTGGGAAATAGTTCATACTGAGCAGACCAGAAGGGGAAGAGTGTGGAATCTGCTGGTAGAAAATCTGTGGGGAGAGCTTTATCACAGTGTGAGCTACTTTGCCCTGGCAGCTATCCAGTAGAGGGGCAGAGAAGCTATAACACAGGGGGTACAGACAACAACCCCAAAACACTGTAGTCTCTTGGGAACTGGCCACACCCACCCAATACCTGGAGTGACTCAGCATGATCCAGGAACAGCTATAGTAGTTGATCCTAGGGCAGCCTTAGTAGCTGCCTATCCACTGCTGCTGGTTCCAAGACCTATTTTTAGGCCCTGGTGCAACCAGTGAGTGCTATCCCACTGCCCCTTCATTGCCACTTCCAGTTGTCTATAGAGACAGCTTCTAAATACCCCATTGCCCCCAATAAGCAGACCATAGATTTTTTATTTGTTTGTTTGTTGGTTTGTTTTTGGTTTTGTTTTGTTTTGTTTATTTTCAGAATGAGCAAAAAGGTAAAGGATGCTCTAACTATTGATAGCTTCTATATGGAAAGACAGCAGACTTCAAACTCTAAAAAAAGAGTAAAAACAGTTTGTCTCTAGATCCAAAGGTAGATATGATCTGGTTCCCATCACACAAGGCTCTAATAGAAGAAAATTTAAAAAGGATCTTAAAAGAAAGCTAGATGAAAAATGAAGAAAGGAAAGGAAAGTTTTGCAAGAGGGTCAGACTAAGTCATTAAAAGATAGTGGATAAAGAAATCAACTATCTGAAAAACAGAATTTGCAAATTGCAAAAAAGATAAATAACTCTCAGGAAAACAGAATTTGTGAATTGGAAAAGGCAAACAACTTCAAGGTAAACAGAATTTGTGAATTGGAAAAAGAAAATAATTCTTTTTTTTTATATAAATATTTTATTTTATTTTTTTATAATAACTTTATATTGACAGAATCTATGCCAGGGTAATTTTTTTTTTTTTTTTACAACATTATCCCTTGCACTTGCTTCTGTTCCGATTTTTCTCCACCCCCTTCCCTAGATGGCAAGCAGTCCTATATATGTTAGATATGTTGCAGTATATCCTAGATACAATATATGTTTGCAGAACCGAGCAGTTCTCTTGTTGAACAGGGAGAATTGGATTCAGAAGGTAAAAACAACTCAGAAATAAAAACAAAAATGCAAATAGTTCACGTTTGTTTCCCAGTGTTCTTTCTTTGGGTATAGCTGCTTCTATTCATCATTTATCAATTGAAACTGAGTCTTTGTCAAAGAAATCCACTTTCATCAGAATACATCCTCATACAATATCGTTGTCGAAGTGTAAAGTGATCTCCTGCTTCTGCTCATTTCACTTAGCATCAGTTCCTGTAAGTCTCTCCAAGCCTCTCTGTATTCATCCTGCTGGTCATTTCTTACAGAACAATAATATTCCATAACATTCATATATCACAGTTTATCCAGCCATTCTCCAGTTGATGGGCATCCTTTCATTTTCCAGTTTCTGGCCACTACAAACAGGGCTGCTACAAACATTTTGGCACATACAGGTCCCTTTCCCTTCTTTAGTATTTCTTTGGGATATAAGCCCAATACAAACACTGCTGGATCAAAGGGTATGCACGATTTGATAACTTTTGGGGCATAATTCCAGAAGAAAATAATTATTTAAAAAAATGGCAAAACGGAAAAAAATTCCATAGAACAAAACAACTCATTTAAAAACTAAATTGGACAAATACAAAAATATTTTTAAACACAAATGAAGAAAATAATTTATCAAAAATCAAACTTGAACAAATGGAAATGAATGACTCAAGGAGACACCAAGAATCAGTCAAGCAAAACCAAAAAAAAAAAAAAAAAAAGTATAAGAATAAGAAAAAATAGAAAAAATGTTAAATACCCACTTGGGGAAAAAAAAAAAAAAAAACAGACTGGAAAACAGATCCAGGAGAATTAATCTAAGTATTATTGAACTACCTGAAAATCATGATGAACAAAAAGAGCCTAGACACTATTTTTTCAGGAAATCATCAAAGAGAAATGCCCAGATGTTATAGAGACAGAAGGCAAAATAGACATTGAAAAAATCCACTGATCTCCTACTGAAAGAGATCCCAAAATCAAAACTCCAAGAAATATTGTGGGTAAATTCCAGAATTATCCAACCCAAGAAAAAATTCTACAAGCAGCCAGAAAAAAAAATCAAATACCAAGGAGCTACCATAATGATCACTCAGGTTCTAGCAGCATCCACATTAGAGGATCAAAGGGCCTGGAATCTCATACTCTGAAAGGTAAAATAACTTGGTATGTAGCCACGAATAATGTACCTAGCCAAAATGAGCATTTTTTTTCCCAGATAAGAAGACGGACATTCAATGAAATAGATGAATCCCATTTATTCCTGATGAATAAAGAAAAAAGAGCTAAACAAAATGTTTGATCTCCAAATATAGGATTCAAGAGAAACATAAAAATGTAAAAAAGAATTCTTGAGAACTGTATTTCTATTATATGTATATAAAAAATGGCAAAATGGAAAAAAAATTCCATAGAACAAGGACTTCATGCATAATTTGGTTTTATTGTTATGAAAAGGTAACTAGAGGTGAAACAGAAATTGTACCAGAAAAAAGGAAAAGTAGAGGTAAAAAGAGGAAAACTACATGGCACAAAGAGGCAAAGGAACCCTATTATATCTGAGGGAATGAAGGGAGGGTGATGAGCATAGTGTGAATTGTAACTCTCATCAGATTGGGAAATGACCAGCAGGTTGAATACAGAGAGGCTTGGGGACACATACATGAACTGTTGTTAAGTGAAATGAACAGAAGGAGGAGTTCATTATACACTTCAACAACAATACTATATGAGGATCAATTCTGATGGACATGGCTCTCTTCAACAATGAGAGGATCCAAATCAGTTCCAATTGATTTATAATGAACTGAACAAGATACACCCAGAGAAACAATACTGGGAAATGCATATAGACCACAACATGACATTTTACTCTTTCTGTTATTGTTAGCTTCTATTTTTGTCTTTTTTCTTCTCAAGTTATTTTTACTTTTTTTCTAAATCTGATCTTTGCTGTGCAACAAGACAACTGTATAAATATGTATACATGCATTGTATTTAACATATACTTTAACTTGTTTAACATGTATAGAACTATCTGCCATCTAGTGGAGGGAGTGGGGTGAAGGAGAGGAAAAGTTGGAATAGAAGTTTTTGCAAGGGTCAGTGTTGAAAAATTACTCATGCATATGTTGTGTATATAAAAAGCTATAATAAAAATAAAATTAAAAAAAAAAAGAATTCATCGAACATCTTCTGAAAGAGACTTTAAAATTAAAAAAAAAAAATCCAAGGAATATTGTGGCTTAATTTCAAAACTATCAGACTAAGGAAAAAATATTTCAAGAAGCTAGAAAAAAAATTCAAATGCTGAAGAGCCCTAATAAGGACCACTGAAGATCTAGCAGTTTCCACGTTAAAGAACTGAAAAGTCTGGAATCTGATATTCTGAAAGGAAAAACAAACAAACAAACAAACCAAAAAAAAAAAAAAAAAAAAAAAAAACTTGGAATGCAGCTAAAAATAAACTACCCAGGTAAGGATGATCATTTCTTCCAGGAAAGAAGATGGACATTCAATGAAACAGGGGAATTCCATTTATTCCTTATGAAAAATCCGAGTTAACCTAAAAATTTGAGCTCCAAATATAGAACTCAAGAGAAGCAGAAAAAATAAAAAGAACTCTTGAAAAATGTACTTCTGTTATAGTCATACATAAGTGTGCATGTATAATTTGATTTTACTGTTATGACATTTAAAAAAGGAAAGTAGAATTATAAAAGGGACTGTATCAGAAAAAGGGAAAAGGGGAGATAAAAACAGGAAAATTACATCCCACGAAAAGGAAAAGAAAAACTATCATAACTGAGGGAATTAAGAGATGGGGAGATACATTGTATGGACCTTACTCTCATGAAATTTGACTCAAAGAGAAAATATTACACACATTTTGTTAATGGAGAAACTATTATTACCTCATTTAAAAAATGGGAGAGGAAAATGGAAAAGGAAATGACTAGGCTAAATAGAAGGGAATACAGAAAAAAATAAGGGAAAGGTATAAGAAGGGAAGTGGGACTCAAATGGGGTGGGAAAGATTCTAACGAGGGAGATTCGTGAGTGAGGTGGTGCCCATAAGTTTAATAGTGGGGAAAGGGATAAGGGGAAAGGAAAAGTAAAGTATAATCTGGGGATAATAAGATGGCAGGAAATTCAGAATTAGTAGTTTTAACCATAAATGTGAATGGGATGAACTCTCCCATAAACAAGGCAGATAGCAGACTTGATCAAAAGCCTGAATCCTACATTATGTTTACATGAAACACATTTAAAGCAGGGAGATACATACAGAGGAAAGATAAAAGGCTAGAGCAGAATCTATTATGCTTCAAGTAAAGTTAAAAAAAAAAAAAAAGCAGGGGTAGCCATTCTTATTTCAGATTAAGCAAAACCAAAAATTGATCTAATTAAAAGAGATAAGGAAGGAAAATATATCTTGTTAAAGGGCAGCAGACTATGAAGCAATATCAATAATGAAATATATGCACCAAGTGGGATAGCATCTAAATTCCTAAAGGAGAAGTTAAGAGAGTTGCGAGAAGAAATAGATAGCAAAACTATAATAGTGGGTGATTTCAAACTTGCACTCTCTGAAAGATAAATCAAATCACAAAACAAACAAGAAAGAAGTTAAAGAGGTCAATAGAATATTAGAAAAAATAGGTATGATAGATCTTTGGAGAAAACTGAATGGAAACAGAAAGGAATACACTTTCTTTTCAGCCATTCGTGGAACCTATATAAAAACTGACCATATATTAGGACATAAAGACCTCAAAAATGAATGGAGAAAGGCAGAAATAGTAAATGCATTATTTTCAGATCACAATGTAATAAAAACTACATTCAACAAAAAGCTAGGGATAAATAGACTAAAAAGTGATTGGAAACTAAATAATCTCATTCGAAAGAATGAATGGGTGAAACAGCAAATCATAGACACAATTAGTAATTTTACACAAGAAAATTACAACAATGAGAAAACATACCAAAATTTGTGGGACGCAGCCAAACAGGTAACAAGGGCAAATTTTATATATCTAGAAGTTTACTTCAATAAAATAGAGAAAGAGAAGATCAATGAATTGGGCTTGTAACTTAAAAGGTCAGAAAAACATCAAATTAACTCCCCCATTCAAATAGTAAACTTGAAATTCCAAAATTAAACAAAGGAATTAATAAAAGAGAAAGTTAAAAAAAAAACTACTGAATCAATAAATAAAACTAAGAGTTGATTTTATGAAAAGAAAAACAATAAAATTGATAAACCTTTGGAAAATTTGATTAGAAAAAGGAAAGAGGAAAATCAAATTGTTAATCTTAAAAATGAAAAGGGAAAACTTTCCACCAATGAAAAGGGAATTAGTGCAATAATTATGAGTTACTGTGCTCAACTTTATGCCAATAAATTTGATAAGCTAAGTGAAATGGATGACTATGTTCAAAACAATAGGCTGCCCAGATTAACAGAGGATTAATTAAATTGCTTAAATAGTCACATTTTAGAAAAAGAAGTAGAACAAGCTATTAATCAAGTCCCTGAGAAAAAAATCCATAGGATCAGATGCATTTACATATGAATTCTACCAAACATTTAAAGAAGAATTAACTCCAATGTTATATACACTACTTGAAAAAATAGGGATGAAAGGCTACTATCAAATTCCTTTTCTGACATTCATGTGGTACTGATACCCAGACCAGATAGGTTGAAAACATAAAAAGAAAATTTTAGCCCAATTTTCCTAATGCATATTGATGCAAAAATCTTAAAAAAAAAAAATTAGCAAAAAAGATTACAGAAAATCATCCCCAGGATAATACACCACAACCAAGTAGGATTTATACCAGGAATACAAGGCAGGTTCAATATTAGGAACATTATTAGCATAATTGATTATATCAAAAACAAAATTAACAAAAAACAAATGATGATGTAATTAGATGCAGAAAAAGCACTTGATAAAATCCAATATCCATTCCTATTAAAAACATTTGAGAGTATAGGAATAAATGGATTTTTCTTAAAATAACCAGGACCATATATTTAAAACAATCAGTAAGCATTATATGTAATGGGGATAAACTGGAACCATTCCCAGTAAGATCAGGAGTAAAACAAGGTTACCCATTATCACCATTACTATTCAATATTGTATTAGAAATAGCTGGCTGGCAGGACAACTACCCATCCATACACTTTTCACTGCTCTGCAGAGGAAGCTGGTAACCCCTGGCTCTGAAGGCAGACCCTACAGGCTTTAACAAAATAAGTTAAAAAAAAAAAAAAAAGATTGATAGTTGCTATACAGAAAGAGAACAGCTTTTCAACCCTGAAGAAACAAATAGCAGACAGTCTCCAGACAATTGTTGGCCCCCAATACAAAAGGCTCTCCTAGAAGAGATTATTAAAAACATTAAAAAAGAACTAGAAAAAATGGGGAAAGGAAAGAGAAGCTATGCAAAAGAGTACAGGAAAGGCATATAACTGACTAAAAGAAAAATTTGATAAAGTGGAAAAAGAAACCAACTTCCTGAAATATGAATTGGAAAAGGTAAAAAAAAAATCTTAAGAAGTACAGGGAAACAGAATTTGTGAATTGGAAAAAGAAAATAGCTCACTAAAAAATAATAATAATAATAATAATGAAATGGAAAAAAATTCCATAGAGCAAAACAACTCAATTGGGCATATACAAAAAGAAGTAAAAAAAAGCTAATGAAGAAAATAACTCACTAAAAATCAGAACTGAACAAATAAAAATAACTGATTCACTGAGACATCAAGAATCAGTCAAGCAAAACAAAAAAAAAAGAAAAAAAAGAAAGAAAGATTGGGAAAAAATGTCAAATATTTACTTGGAAAAATAACAGACCTGGAAAATAGATCTACGAGAGAGAAGCTGAGGATCATTGGACTACCCGAAAATTATGATGAAAAAAAGAGGTTAGATACTATTTTACAGAAAATCATCAAAGAGAACTGCCCAGAAGTAATAGAACCAGAAGGTAAAATAGACATTGAAAGTATTCATCAAATACCTTCTGAAAAAGACCCTAAAATAAAGACACAGAGGAATATTGTGGCCAAACTTCAGAATTTTCAGACTAAAGAAAAATTTTTACAAGCAGCCAGGAAAAAACAGTTCAAATATCAAGGTGCCACAATAAGGGTCACACAAGATCTGGCTGCCTCAAAATTAAAGGAATGAAGGGCCTGGAATCAGATATTCTGAAAGGTAAAAGAGCTTGGAATGCAGCCAAGAATAAACTACACAGCTAAACTAAGTATTTTTTTCCATGAAAGAACATGGACATTTAATGAAATGGAGGAATTCCATTTGTTTCTAAGGAAAAGCCAGACTTAAACAAAAAATTCGATCTCCAACAACAGGACTCAAAAGAAGTAGAAAAAGGTAAAAGGAACTCTTGAGAACTCTACTTCTGTTGTGGATATGCATAAAAACCTTATGTATAATTTGATTTAACTGATATAACATAAAAAGGGGGAGTAGAAATGGAAAGGGGATAGTGTCAAAAAAAGGCAAAGGGGGAGATAAAAAGAGGGAAACTACATGCAACGATGAGGCAAAGGAAACCTATCATATCTGAGGGAACTTAGAGAGTGGGAGAAACATTCTGTGAATCCTATTCTCATCAGAGTTATCTCAAAGAGGAAATAATTGACAAATTTGTTTTACAGATAATCTTCTCTCACTTCATTAAAAAGTGGGAGAGGAAAAGGGGAAAGGAAAAAGAGTAATAAGGTAAGGGTACAAGAAAGGGGAAGGGATTCAAAGCAAAGAGGGAAAAATACTAAAGAGGGAGAGCTACATGACACATGTGGGACCAATATGTTTAATATTAGGGAAGAAGGGAAGGAGGGCAAGAAAAAGAAAAGTATAATCTGGGGATATTAGCATGACAGGAAATACAGAATTAGTCATTTTAACCATAAATGTGAATGGGATGAACTCTCCCATAAAGAGGAGGCATAGAGCAGACTGGATCAAAAGTCAGAATCCTACAATTTGTTGTTTACAGGAAACACATTTTAAACAGGGAGATACATACAGAGTAAAGGTAAAAGGCTGGAGCATAATCTATTATGCTTCAGGTGAAGTCAAAAAAGCAGGGGTAGCCATCCTTATCTCAGATCAAGCAAAAGCAAAAATTGATCTAATTAAAAGAGATAAGGAAGGAAACTATATCTTGCTAAAGCATACTATAGACAATGAAGCAATATCAGTATTAAACATATATGCACCAAGTGATATAGCATCTAACTTCCTAAAGAAAAAGTTAAGAGAGTTGCGAGAAGAAATAGACAGCAAAACGGTAATAGTGGGAGATCTCAATCTTGCACTCTCAGATTTAGATAAATCAAATCACAAAACAAATAAGAAAGAAATTAAAGAGGTAAATAGAATATTAGAAAAAATAGGTATGATAGATCTCTGGAGAAAACTGAATGGTGACAGAAAGGAGTATACTTTCTTCTCAGCAGTTCTTGGAACCTACACAAAAATTGACCATATATTAGGACATAAAGACCTCAAAATTAAATGCAGGAAGGCAGAAATAGTAAATGCTTTCTTTTCAGATTACAATGTAATAAAAAGTACATTCTACAAAGAGTTAGGTGTAAATAGACTAAAAAGTAATTGAAAACTAAATAATCTCATCTTAAAGAATGAGTGAAACAGCAAATTATAGTTACAATTAATAATTACACATAAGATAATGACAATGGTGAGACATCATATCAAAATTTATGGGATTCAGCCAAAGCTGTAATAAGGGGAGATTTTATATCCTTAGAGGTTTACTTGAATAAAATAGAGAAAGAAAAGATCAATAAATTGGGCCTATAACTTAAAAAGCTAAAAAAAGACCAAATTAAAAAACCCCAATCAAAATTTGAAATTCTAAAATTAAAAGGAGAAATTAATAATATAGAAAGTAAAAAAAAAAACAAACTATTGAATTAATAAATTAAACTAAGAGTGGGTTTTATGAAAAAACCAATAAAATTGATAAACCTTTGGTAAATCTGATTAGAAAAAGGAGAGAGGGAAATCAAATTAGTAGTTTTAAAAATGAAAAAGGAGAACTTTCCACCAATAAAGAGGAAATTAAAGAAATATTAAGGGGTTACTTTGCCCAACTTTATGCCAATAAATTTGATAACCTAAGTAAAATGGATAACTACCTCCAAAAATAGGCTTCCCAGATTATCAAAGGAGGAAGTAAATTTCTGTCCCATTTCAGAAAAAGAAACAGAACAAGCTATTAATCAACCCCCTAAAAATAAATCCTCAGGAACAGATGGATTTATATGTGAATTCTACCAAACATCCAAAGAACAATTATCCCCAATGCTTTATAAACTATTTGAAAAAATAGGGAATGAAGGAGTCCTACCAAAGTCCTTTTATGACACAGACATGGTACTGATACCTAAACCAGATAGGTTGTAAACAGAGAAAGAAAATTATAGACCAATCTCCCTAATGAATATTGATGCTAAAATCTTAAAAAAGATATTAGCAAAAAGACTACAGAAAATCATCCCCAGGATAATACACCACAATCAAGTAGGATTTATATCAGGAATGCAGATCTGGTTCAATATTAGAAAAACTAGCAGTATAATTGGCCATATTAATAATCAAATTAACAAAAAACATATGATTATCTCAATAGATGCAGAAAAAGCATTTGATAAAATCCAACAACCATTCCTATTAAAAACTCTTGAGAGTATATGAATAAATGGACTTTTCCTTAAAATAATTAGTAGCATCTATTTAAAACTATCAGTAGAGATCATGTGTAATGGGGACAAAATGCAACCATTCCCAATAAAATCAGGAGCGAAAGAAGGTTGCCCACTGTCACTAAGAGTTGAGAAAGTGATTAAAGGAATAAGAATAGGCAATGAGGAAACCAAATTATCATTCTTTGTGATGATATGATGGTATACTTAGAGAACCCCAGAGATTCTACAGAAAAGTTATTAGAAACAATCCACACCTTCACCAAAGTTGCAGGATACAAAATAAACCCACATAAGTCATCAGCATTCTTATCCATCATTAACAAAACCCAACAGTTAGAGGTACAAAGAGAAATTCCATTTAAAGTAACTACTGATTGTATAAAATATTTAGGAATCTTATATGGCAAAGGAAAATCAGAAACTTTATGAGCAAAACCACAAAACACTTTCCACAAAAATTAAGTCTGATCTAACCAACTGGAAAAATATTAAATGCTCTTGGATTGGGCAAGCAAATATAATAAAGATGACAATACTAGCTAAACTCATCTATTTATTCAGCGCTATACCAATCAGATGCCCAAAAAAGCTACTTTGATGATCTAGAAAAAATAACAACAATATTCATATGGAAAAACAAAAGGTTAAGAATTTCAAGGGAATTAATGAAAAAAAACAAAAAATGAAGGTGGCCTAGCTGTACTCGATTTAAAATTATATTATAAAGTAGCAGTTACAAAAACCATCTGGTATTGGCTAAGGAATAGACTAGTTGATCAATGGAAAGGTTAGGTTCAAAGGACAAAACAGCAAATAACTTTAATAATCGAGTGTTTGATAAACCCAAAGACTCCAGTTTTGGGGATAAGAATGCATTATTTGACAAAAATTGCTGGAAAAATTGGAAATTAGTATGGCAGAAACTAGTATGGCATTGACCCACACTTAACACCGTACACTAAGATAAGGTCAAAATGGGTTCATGACCTAGGCATAAAGATTGAGATTATAAATAAATTGGAAGAGCATAGGATAGTGTACCCCTCAGACTTGTGAAAGAGGAAGGAGTTTATGACCAAAGAAGAACTAGAGATCACTATTGATCACAAAATAGAAAATTTTGATTCTATCAAATTGAAAAGTTTTTGTACAAACAAAACAATTGCAGAGAAGATTAGAAGGGAAACAATAAACTGGGAAAACATTTTTACAATCAAAGGTTATGATAAAGGCCCCATTTCCAAAATATATAGAGAATTGACTCTAATTTATAAGAAATCAAACCATTCTCCAATTGATAAATGGTCAAAGGATATGAACAGACAATTTTCAGATGAAGAAATTGAAACTATTTTAGCCATATGAAAATATGCTCCAAATCATTATTAATCAGAGAAATGCAAATTAAGACAACTCTGAGATATCACTACACACCTGTCAGATTGGCTAGAGTGACAGGGAAAGATAATGCGGAATATTGGAGGGGATGTGGGAAAACAGGGACACTGATACATTGTTGGTGGAATTGTGAACACATCCAGCCATTCTGGAGAGCAATTTGGAACTAAGCTAAAAAAGTTATCAAACTGTACATACCCTTTGATCCAGCAGTGTTTCTAGTGGGCTTATTCCCTAAAGAGATACTTAAGAAGGGAAAAATACTTGTATGTGCCAAATTGTGGCAGCCCTGTTTGTAGTGGCTAGAAGCTGGAAAATGAATGGATGCCCATCAATTGGAGAATGGTTGAGTAAATTGTGGTATATGAACGTTATGGAATATTATTGTTCTGTAAATAATGACCAGCAGGATGAATACAGAGAGGACTGGCGAGACTTACATGAACTGATGCTAAGTGAAATGAGCAGAACCAGCAGATCAATATATACCTCAATAACGATACTATTTGGGAATGCATTCTGATGGAAGTGGATCTCTTCGATAAAGAGAGCTAATTCAGTTTCAATTGATCAAGACTGGACAGAAGCAGCTACACCCAAAGAAAGAACGCTTGGAAATGAATATAAACTACTTGCATTTTTGTTTTTTTTTCCCAGGTTATTTATACCATCTGAATACAATTTTCCCTGTGCAACAAGAAATCTGTTTGGTTCTGCACACTTGTATTGTATCTAGGATATACTGTAACCTATTCAACATGTAAAGGACTGCTTGCCATCTGGGGGAGGGGGCGAAGGGAGGGAGGGGAAAAATCAGAACAGAAGTGAGTGCAAGGGATAATGCTGTAAAAATTTACCCTGGCATGGGTTCAGTCAATAAAAAGTTATTTAAAAAATAAATAAAAGCATTTTTTGAAGCTTGGGAAAAAATAATAGAATATTTAATAGCAGTGGTGATAGTGGGCAACCTTCATTGACTCCTGATTTTATTGGGAATGGTTTCAGTTTACCACAATTACATATGATACTTACTGATTGTTTTAAATAGATGTTACTGACTATTTTAAGGAAAAGTCCATTTATTCGTGTACTCTCTAGTTTGTTTTTTTTTTTTTTTAATAGAAATGGGTGTTGGATTTTATCAAATGCTTTTTCTGCATCTATTAAGTTGATCATATGGTTTTTGTTAATTTGGTTATTGATATAGTTGATTGTGTTAATAGTTTTCTTAATATTTGTATTCCTGGTATAAATCCTACTTAGTCATGGTGTACTATTCTGGCAATGATTTCCTGTAATCTTTTATCTAATATCTTATTTAAAATTTTTGCATCAATGTTCATTAAGGGGATTGATCTGTAATTTTCTTTTTCTGTTTTTGTCCTACCTGGTTTAGGTATCAGTATTACATCTGTGTTATAAAAGGTATTTGGTAGGATTTCTCCGATCCATATTTTTTTCAAATATTTTATTTAGCATTGCAGTTAATAGTTCTTTAAATGTTTGGTAGAATTCACATATAAATCCATCTGGTTCTAGAGATTTTTTTCATAGGGAATTGATAAATAGCTTGTTCAATTTCTTTTTATAATATGGGGCTATTTAACCAATTTACTTCTTCCTCTGTTAATCTTTGCAACTTATATTTTTGAAGGTATCCATCTAGTTCGTTTAATTTATCAAATTTATTGGCATAAAGTTGGGCAAAGTAACTCCTAATTATTGCTCTAATTTTCTCTTCTTTCTTAGTGGAAAGTTCTCCCTTTTCATTATTAAGAATAACAATTTAACTTTCTTCTTCCCTTTTTCTAATCAGATTTACCAAAGTTTATCTATTTTGTTAGTTTTTTCATAGAACCAAGTCTTAGTTTTATTTATTAATTCAGTAGTTTTTTTTTTTTACTTTCAATGTTATTAATTTCTTCTTTTATTTTTAAAATTTTAAGTTTAGTGTTTGACTCAGGGTTTTTAATCTGCTCTTTTTCCAGCTTTTTTAGTTGCCAGTCTAATTCATTTATTTCCTTGTTCTGTATTTTATGCAAGCAGTCTTCAAGAGATATAAAATTTCCCCTTATTACCACTTTGGCTGCATCCCACATATTTTGGTATGCTGTTTCATTATTGTCATTCTCTTGGGTGAAATGATTAATTGTGTTTTTATTTTGCTGTTTCATCTATTCATTCTTTAGGATGAGATTATTATTTTCCAATTGCTTTTTGGTCTATTTTCCCCTGGCTTTTTATTGAATGTAATTTTTATTGCATTGTGATCTGTAAAGGATACATTTGCTATTTCAGCCTTTCCATATTTGAAATTGAAGTCTTTATGTCTTAATATATGGTCAAATTTTGTATATGTTCCATGAACTGCTGAGAATAGCATCTACTCCTTTCTGTTTCCATTTAGTTTTCTCCAATGATCTATCACACCTAATTTTTCTAGTGTTCTATTTACCTCTTTAACTTCTTTGTTATTTATTTTGTGGTTTATCTAGTTCTGAGCATGGAGGGTTGAGATCTCCCACTATTATAGTTTTGCTGTCTATTTCTTCTTGCAGCTCTCTTAACTTCTCCTTTTGGAATTTAGATACTATACCCCTTGGTGCATAGAGATTTGATATTGATATTGCTTCATTATCTATGCTTCCCTTTAGCAAGATATGAGTTTCCTTCCTTAGCTTTTTTAATTAGATCAATTTTTGCTTTTGCTTGATCAGGATAGCTACCACTACTTTTTTTATTTCACCTGAAGCATAGTAGATTCAGTTCCGTCCTTTTACCTTTACTTTGTATGTATCACCGTACTTCAAGTGTGTTTCTTGTAAAGAACATATTGTAGGATTCTGGCTTTTAATCTAGTCTGCTATCCACCTCTACTTTATGGGGAAATTTACTCCATTCATATTTATGGATAAACCTATTAATTCCATATTTCCTGCCATCCTGCTTATGTTTTTCTCTTTCTTTTCCCCTTAACTCCTCTCCAATATTAAACTTATGAGCACCACTTTCCTTACACAGCCCTCCCTTTTTAAAATCCCTCCCTTCCCCTTAGAATCCCTCCCCTTTTCCTAAACTTTTCCTTACAATTTCTGTATTACCTTCTATTTAGCCTAGCTCCTCCTTTTCACTTTTTTCGTCCCACTTTTCAATGAGGTGGGAAAAGTTTCTCTGTAAGCTGAATATGTCTAATATTTTCTATTTAAGCCAATTCTAATGAAAGTAAGATTCCCATTATGTTCATCCCCTCTCCCTTCTTTTCCTCAGATATAATAGGTTTCCTTTGCTTCTTTGTGAGATGTAGCACCACCACTCTTCCCTTTTTCTGGTACAATTTCCTTTCTACCTCTAGATTCCTTTTGATACAATAACTGTAAAACCAAATTATACATGTATTCTTTATGTATACCATAACAGAAATATTGTTCTCAAGAGTTCTTTTTACCTTTTTGTGCTTCTATTGAATCCTATATTTAGAGGCCACACTTTTGTGTTTAGCTCTGGTTTTTTCATCAGAAATAAGTGGAATTCACCTATTTCATTGAATGACCATCCTTGAAGAAAATATTCAGTTTCACTGGGTAAATTATTCTTGGTTGCATATCAAGTTCCTTTGCCTTTCAGAATATCAGATTCCAGACCCCTAGATCCTTTAATGTGGACACTGCTAGATTCTGAGTAATCCTTATTGTGGCTCCTCTATATTTGATTTTTTTTTCTGGCGGCTTGTAGTAATTTTTCCTTGGTCTGATAGTTCTGGAATTTAGCTATAATATTTTTTTTGGAATTTTAATTTTGGGATCCCTTTCAATAGATGATTGATTAATTCTTCAAATGGTTATTTTACCTTCCGATTCCATGACATCTGCGCAGTTCTCTGTACTAATTTCCTGAAAAACACTGTCTAAGGCTCATTTTTTCATCATGATTTTCAGGGAGTCCAGTAATACTTAGATTATTTCTTCTAGATCTATTTTCCATGCCTGTTGCTCTCCCAACTAGGTATTTGATATTTTTTTCTATTTTTTTCTTTTCTTTTTTTCAATTCTTATTTTTAATGAATTATTTTCTTCATTTAATTTTTTATTTCTTTTGTATTTGTCCAATTGAGTTTTAAATGAATTGTTTGTTCTATGGAATTTTTTTTTCCATTTCACCAATTTTATTTTTATGGAGTTATTTTCTTTTTCCAATTCATGAATTCTGTTTTTTAAGGAATTGTTTTCTTTTTCCACTCTATCTTTTATTGAGTTATATGCCTTATATAGACCCTCTTGCAAAACTTTCCTTTCCTTTCCCCATTTTTCTTCTCAGTCTCTTTTAAGATCTTTTACTATTTCTTCTATGAAAGCCTTTTGTAGTGGGGACCAAATCATATGTACCTTTGGCTTTTCATCTAGAGATAAACTGTTTTTAGTCTCCTCAGGATTTAAAATCTGCTATATTTCAGTATGGAAGCTATCTATAGTTATAGCCTGCTTTGCCTTTTTACTCATAAAAACAAACAAACAAAAAAATATAAAAACCCTGCAGTCTGCTTATGGGGTAGTGAGGTATTTCCAAGCTGCCTCTACAGACAACAGGAAGTGGCAGTGAAGTGGCAGTGGGATAGCAGTGGCTGTGCTGGGATTAGTGGTTGCAAGCTGAGATGCTGCTGAGTCCTCCTGGTGGTGGATGGGTGTTACCAAGTCCTGAGAAACTCTAGAGTTTTGGGGTCTTACCCTCTGTGTTTATACCTTCTCTGCTGATCTTGCTTCCAGGGCACAGTAGCCAACACTATGGTAGAGTTCTCCCTGCAGATTATCTGGCTGTGGAGACCACACCCTGCCCCACTCTGGACTTCTCAGCATGAGCTGTTCTCCATGCTCTCACTGCCTATCTGCCTGAGTCTGCATCTGGTCTAGCTCTGTTCCATCACCATGGTGAGTAAAACACACTTTTTCTGTTGAATTTCTAGGTGGTGTTTTTTAGTAATTGGGAGTTGTACTCCCAATGTTCGTGTGTTCTGAAAGTCAAGCATTAATTCAGAAGTTGAGTTTTGTAAAATAGTTTGAGGGTACAAGAGAGCTCAGAAAGAGTGTCCTCTCAGCCATGTTGGCTCTGCTCCTTACCCCCCAACAAAAAGATTTAAAGGGAAATGCAAAGCCAGGGTGATTGTTACTGCTTCTGATAAGAATCTCATTTCTAACATATATAAAGAACTGTTTCAAATGTATAGGAATATGCCTCCTTCCCCAAAGGATAAATCATCAAAAGATATGAAGAGATAATTTTCAGATGATGAAATTAAAGCCATCTGTAGTCATATGGGAAAATGTTCTAAATCATTATTGATTAGAGAAATTAAAACAACTCCAAGGTACCACCCCACACTTAAGAGCAAAAGAAAATTAAATGTGGATAGGGTATGGGAAAACAGGGATGCTGGAGTTAGGAAATGACCCAACCACTCTGGAGAACAATTTGGAAACATGTCCAAAGTGTGATAAAACTGTGCATACCCTTTAACCCAGCAATACATTATGGGATTTCATAAGAAAATCATAAAGGAGGAAGAAGGATCCACATGTACAAAAATATTTGTAGCAGCTCTTTTTTTGTGTCAGCAAAGAATTCGAAAATGAGCAAATGGCCATCAATTTGGGAAAGGCTGAATATGTTATGATATATGAGGATAATAAAATATTATTGCTCTTAAAAATGATGAACAACTGATTTTGGAAAAGCCAGAAGGATTTATATGAACAGATGCTAAGTGAAACATGCAGAACCAGGAACACATCATTCAGAGCAAAAGCAAGTTTTCATAATGATCAACTATGAAAGAATTTGTTCTTCTCAGTGATTCAGTAATCCAAGACAATTCCAATAAACTCTGGATGGAAAACTCCATCTGCATCCAGAAAGAAAGTTATGGAGATTGAATGTAAATCAAAATATACAATGTTCACTTTATTTTACTGTTTTTTTTTTTCCTATCCAGTGTTTTTTCTCTTTTGTTCTGATTTTTTTTCTCTAAACATGATTCATAAAGGAATATGTATTTTAAAAGTTAATATATGCATATATATGCAAATGTATAACCAGAAAGAAAGAATAAAATAAAAGAAAATAATTTGTAATATGGTGCTAATCCTTTTTGAGGATCTCATAGTTTAACTTTCAAAAAATAGTTTCTATTGCATAATGTAGCAGTGAAATTAAAGTCATGATTATATTCTTGGAAGCAGAGACATCAGACAAAGATAACATTTTCAAAATGTGAAGCAGTGAACATAAGATGAGGTATTAATAATATAGAATTCAGGGGTTCTCAAAATATGGCCCATGGGCCAGATGTGGCAGCTGAGGATGTTTATCCCCCTCACCCAGGGCTATGAAGTTTCTTTATTTAAAGGCCCACAAAAGAAAGTTTTTGTTTTTATTATAGTCTGGCCCTCCAACAGTCTGAGTGAACTGGCCCCTTATTTAAAAAGTTTGAGGATCCCTCATATAGATGGTCAAGAGAAAGATTTTTTTGAGGGGAAAGTGGAAGAACTTTATCATATTTATTAAAATATGAGAAGTAGAAAATGAAAGTTGAAAGTTGTAATAGAGAAGACACTATTGTTGGTGCACATTCCATAAGTATATGATGAGATCACAAGTACAAGTACAGAAATTAGACTAGGTCTTCTGGCACTATAGGAGGAAGAAGGACATGGAAAATAACACTGAAAGAATTTTAGCACTGGAAAAAAAAAGAAGAGATCCAATGAGGGAAGATAGAAAGGAAAGAAGAAAGCAGTCTTTAAGTAACTGCAATACACAGGAATTGGGGTAAACAGTTTACATTTGATGATGACAACAATCTTTGGGAGTGAGTGCTATTACTAATCCCCTTTGTACAGATGATTTAGCAGATGGTTACAGATGATGCAGCAGTTAATTAAGTCCAGGGCCACATAATAAATATATATTGCCATATTTGAACTCAGGTCTTCTTGACCCCATATACCTACAGTGAAGTAGATAAACAGGTCATCTGCTATACCAAGACTTTGCAACTCTTGAGAATTTTTAGAGTGAAGCTTTAGACTAGTAGAAATAAAGGTAAGAGCACCCCCAAATAGGATGTATTTTTAAAGAAAATGTAATAAAATAAAGATGACTTATTACATTATTTTACTCAGTGAGAAAGAATAGTTTTTGAGTAGAATCACTTCATTAAAAAAAAAAAAATTCTGCCATTGTGTGTGTATGTGTGCGTGTGCAGTAAAACAAACAATAATTCTTATTACTCAAAAGGTCCTTATACATGCACTGTGTATAATGCAATTTACAGACTACAGTTTTGAAAATAAACAAAGAAAAACAGAATCCACAAAGCTTTGAAGGATTCTATCTCTACAGGAAAGGGAGGAAGAATGTATTTTCATTTAAAATTCAAACACACTTAATTTGCAGTATATTTGTCAGTTACTTCCACTCTTCTTAAGTTCCTCCTGACTTTATTCCCTTGTGTATTTAACTTGTGTCATAAAAAGAATCTCACTGAAAAAAATGCCCAAATGATATAATTAGTGTCCAATATAATGCAATAAAATGTTGTTCTTAATCACTAGGGTTTCATATTGTTTCTTGAGCACTGAAGATAAAAATTCTATGCTGTAATTTCTTTATTGAAAGATTCTCTGGGGCTAGGGAAACAGATGTAAAACTGCTATTTAATATGTTTTTAGCTTACTAAAAATGCTCTGTAATTCAAGTAGGAAAAGACAAATAAGGATGGTATGTATGAACATGTATGAACATTAATGTAAATTTAAATTGTCATTTTTCCTTAAAAATATTTGTTCATTTTTAAGCTGCTATCTTGTGCTTTTTCTAAAACTTCTGGTAGAATCCCTGTTTATATTGCAGATAGTCCCTGAAGTCAATAGTCATTAAGCATGTGTTTTGAGAGAAAAAAACAAACAAACAAATAAACAAACAAACAAACAAACAAACAAAAAAAAAAACCTGAAAGGACAAATACAGGAACATTTATTATCAAAGACATGACTACTTGTATGTAATAACATTAAAATATTCTTGATCAGGGGAATATAAAATATTTCTAAATACCAAAGAAGACTGTTCTTTCTACTAAAAAAAATCTTTAGCCTGCTTTTTTCCTTTAATCTAAGATTTGGAATATGTCTCAGAAATCACATAGTTAAGTTGGGAATTGATAACAATAAATTACCAGTTTGAGAAAGGATATCTAATAGTAGAAGAAATTATATTGATGAGTGTCCTTTTATTTTCTTCCTTATTTGTATTTTGTTCACTGCTGCACACTTCTTTTACGTTATTTTTCCCCTCTTTCATCCCCTTCCCCAACAGGTTATACTTAAGCACAAAAATATACATACTCATGTACACAAACATCCCTCCTACACACACAGACACACACACAGACACACACACACACACACACACATATACACACATATACATTCATACTCACCCTTAGATCCACTCACAAATACATGCATCAATAACACACATACTCATAGAGCAATATGCAAACATATCTGCATATACTCACATCTATAGATAGCTAAATTGATTAAATAGATACTAACACATAATATAGACTTCTCTCTTGATTTAATTTTTAAGTTTAACTTTGTCTAAGATCAATAATTACTAACAGCATGTTTTTTTTTCCTAACAAATTCTACTCCTGATTTTTGTTGTAGTGTTCATGTATATCTCTTCTTTCTTATTCCTGTTACCTATCTGTTTTAGTTTTGCTTCTTAACTTATCTTGCTATTACTTAAGCTCTCCCCCTTGTTTTCTTCCCCAATTCTTTGCTTCCCACTCTGTCCATCCTTCCACCATTATTTCTGATTAAGTCTGATCTAACCAAATGGAAAAATATTAAATGCTCTTGGATAGGATGAGCAAATATAATAAAGATGACAATAATACCTGAACTAATTTATTTATTTAGCGCTGTGCCAATCAGACTCCCAAAAAACTATTTTAATGACCTAGAAAAAATAACAACGAAGTCCATATGGAAAAACAAAAGGTCAAGAATTTCAAGGGGATTAATGAAAAAAAAATTAAATGAAGGTGACCTAGCTGTACCAGATCTAAAATTATATTATAAAGCAGCAATTACCAAAACCATTTGGTATTGGCTAAGAAACAGACTAGTTGTTCAGTGGAATAGGTTATGTTCAAAGGACAAAGCAATCAATAACTTTAATAACCTAGTGTTTGACAAACCCAAAGACCCCAGCTCTTGGAATAAGAACTCACTGTTTGACAAAAATTGCTAGGAAAATTGGAAGCTAGTATGGCAGAAACTAGGCATTGACCCACACTTAACACTGACACAAAGATAAGGTCAAAATGGGTTCATGAGCTAGGCATAAAGAATGAGATTATAAATAAATTAGAGAAACACAGTATAGTTTACCTCTCAGAACTGTGGAAGAGGAAGGAATTTATGACCAAAGAAGAACTAGAGATCATTACTGATCATAAAATAGAAAAATTTGATTATATAACATTAAAAAGTTTTTGTAGAAACAAAACAAATGCAGAGAAGATTAGAAGGGAAACAATAAACTGGGAAAACATTTTTACAGTCAAAGGTTATGATAAAAGCCTCATTTCCAAAGTATATAGAGAGTTGACTCTAATTTATAAGACATCAAGCCATTCTCCAATTGATAAATGGTCAAAGGATATGAACAGACAATTCTCAGATGAAGAAATTGAAACTATTTCTAGCCATATGAAAAGATGTTCCAAGTCATTATTAATCAGAGAAATGCAAATTAAGATAACTCTGAGATATAACTACACACCTATCAGATTGGCTAGAATGATAGGGAAAGATTAATGCAAAATGTTGGAGGGGATGTGGGAAAACAGGGACACTAATACATTGTTAGTGGAATTGTGAATACATCCAACCATTCTGGAGAACAAGTTGGAACTATGCTCAAAAAGTTATCAAACTGTGCATACCCTTTGATCCAGCAGTGTTACTACTGGCCTTATATCCCAAAGAGATCTTAAATAAGGGACAAGGACCTGCATGTGCAAGAATGTTTGTGGAGCCCTTTTTGTAGTGGCCAGAAATTGGAAACTGAGTAAATGCCCATCAGTTGGAGAATGGTTGAATAAATTGTTGTATATGAATATCATTGAATATTATTGTTTGGTAAGAAATGACCAACAGGATGATTTCAGAAAGGCCTGGAGAGACTTACATGAACTGATACTGAGTGAAATAAGCAGGGCCAGGAGATCATCATATACTTCAACAACAATACTATATGAGGATCAATTCTAATGGACCTGGGCCATTTTCAGCAATGAGATGAACCAAATCAGTTCCAATGGAGCAGTAATGAACTGAACCAGCTACACCCAGCAAAGTAACTCTGGGAGATTACATAGAATTCCCAATATCTATATTTTGGTCTGCCTACATTTTTTATTTCCTTCACAGGCTAATTATACAATATTTCAGAGTCTGATTATTTTTGTACAGCAAAATAACGGTTTGGACATGTATACTTCTTTAGTATTTAATTTATACTTTAACATATTTAACATGTATCAGTCAACCTGCCATCTAGGGGAGAGGATGGGGGAAAGGAGGGGAAAAATTGGAACAAAAGGTTTGGCAATTGCCAATGCTGTAAAATTACCCATCCATATAACTTGTAAATAAGAAACTATTAAAATTAAAAAAAAAAACTGAAAGCAAGAAAACTATTGAATTAAAAGCAAAAGTAAAATTTGGTTTTATGAAAAAAAATAGATAAAACTTTAGTTAATTTGAGTAGAGAAGGACAGGTAAAAATCAAGTTGTTAGTATCAAAAATAAAAATGTAGAACTTTCCACCAATGAAGAGGATATTAGAACAATAATTAGGAGTTATTTTGACCAAGTATATCAGTAAATCTTACAAACTAAATGAAATAACTTACAAAAACATGGATTTCCCAGATTAACAGAAGAGGAAATAAAGTAATTAAAATGTCCCATTTTAGAAAAAGAAATAGAACAAGATATTATTCAAGTTCCTAAGAAAAAAAAGATCCATGGCCTGGAGGATTTACATATGCCTTGTACCAAATATTTAAAGAATGATTAATTCCAATACTATACAAAGTATTTGAAAAAAATATTGAAAGAAGCAATCCTACCAAATTCTATTTATAACATAGATATGATGCTGATACTGAACCCATGTAGTGTCAAAACAGAGAATGAAATTACAGATAAATTAACCCAATGAATATAGATGCAAAAATCTTAAATAAAATATTAGAAGAGATTACAGTGAGTTATCCCCAGGAAAATATATCATGACCAAAGAGGATTTATTGAAGAGGATTTATTCCACAATTAAGGATTGGTTCAGCATAATTAGCATTGTTCTAATTATATTAGCTCAGTTGACTATATCAATAACCAAACTAAAAATAATCATATAATTATCTCAATAAATGCAGACACATATTTGAAAAAAGGCAACACCTATTCCTATTAAAAATATTATAGACTATAGGAATAAATGTAATTTTCTTCAAAATGATCAGTCACATCTATTTAAAATCATCAGTAAGCATCAAACTTGGCAAACTAGGACTATTCCCAATAATATCAGGCATGAAAGAAGGTTGCCAATTATCACTATTACTATTCATTATTGTATTAGAAATTGAGCTTTCATAATAAGACAAAAATAAGAGATTAAAGAAATTAGAGGAAGTATTGAAGAATCAAGTTACCATTCTTTGCAGGTAATATGATGCCATACTTTGAAAATGCTAGAGAATCCACTAAAAAAACTACTAGAAAGAATTCACAACTTTAAGAATGTTGCAAAATGCACAATAAATCCACACAAATCATAAGCATTTCTATATATTACTAAGAAAGTTCAGCAGTAAAAGATGCAAAGAAAATAATATAAAATATTTGGTACTCTACTTGCCAAGATAAAGTCAGTAACTATATGTACACAATCACAAAACACTTTTCAGATAAATAAAGTCAGATGTAATCAATTGAGAAATTATCAAGTGTTCCTGGGTAGCCAAAAAAATATAATAAAAATGACAATACTACCTAAATTAATAAATTTATTCAATGTCTACCTATCAAGTTCCCAATAAATTTTTACAGAAATATAAAAATAATAACAAAGTTATTCAAGAAGAACAAAAAGTCAAGAATTTCAGGGAAATTAATGAAAAATATAAATGAAGTTGGCCTGGTTGTAATAGACACATCACTACATTATGAAGCAGTGATCAGCAAGTCATTTGGTACTCTGTGCATGGAATAGTTTATGTTCACAAGATAATAGCAATCTAGTGTTTGACAAACCCAAAGACCATGCATTTGGGATAATAATTCACTACTTGACAACAATTTTCTGGGAAAATTGGAAATTAGTTATGGCAGAAATTAGGCATTGGTCCACACTTAACATTGTATATGAAAAATAAGATAAAAATTGGTTCATAATTTAGACATATAGAGTAATATTTTAAGCAAATTTGAAGAAGAAAAGATAGTTTACCTCTCAGATCTGTGGAGAAATAAGAAATCTGTGGTCAAACAATAACTGCACTATGTTTTTGAACACAAAATAGATAAACAAAACCAATGCAGACAAGATTAGAAGGGCAGCAATAAACTGGAGGAAATGTTATTATCACAAGGTTTCTGATAAAGGCCTCATTTTAAAAAAATAGAGAGAGAATTGACTCAATTATTTAAAGAATTCAAGCCATTCTCAAATTGACAAATGGTCAAAGATATGTACAGAGAATCTTCAGAAGAAGAAACTCAAACCATTTCTAGTCATATGAAAAGGTGCTCTAAATCACAATTGATCAGAGAAATGCAAATTAAGACAAGTCTAAGGTACCATTATACACCTTTTTTAAAATGATTAAGATGACAGGAAAATATAATTATGAATGTTGGAAGGGTTTTGTGAAATCTGAGACACTAATACAATGTTGGAGGAGTTGTGAACCGATCCATCCATTCTGAAGAGTAATTTGTCACTATGCCCAAAGGACTATCAAACTGTTCATATCTTTGATCTAGTAGTGTTTTCACTGGACTTATATCCTAAAGATACCATAAAAGAGGGAAAAAAATCCACATGTGCTAAAATGTTTGTGGCAGTAGTTTTTGTAGTGGCAAGACTCTGGAAACTAAATGGATGCCCAATAGTTGGGGAATCACAGAATAAATTATGGTATATGAATATTGTGGAATATTAATATTGCATAAGAAATGAACAGCAGGATGATTACAGAGTCCTGGAGAGACTTACATGAACTGATGCTAAGTGAAATGAACAGAACCAAAAGACACACATGGCAAGAAGAAGATTATTATAGAAAGATCAATTCAATTGAACATGGCTCTTTTCAACAATGAGATAATTGTGGCCAGTTCCAATGGTCTTGTGATGAAGAGATCCAGCTACACCCACAGAGAGCACTATGGCAGCTGAGGTGGATCACAACATAGCACTTTCATTCTTTTTGTTGTTTGTTTGCTTGCATTTTTTTTCTCATCTTTTCCCTTTTGAGCTATTTTTTTTTGTAGCTTGATAACTGTATAAATAATTAAAAATATATTCTATTTTTAACATTATATATATATATACATGTATATGTATATATATACATACATATGTATATATATATATATATATATATATATATATATATATATATATATATATATAAATAACATGTTAACATACATGGGAATATTTGCCATCTATGGGAGGTAGTGGAGGGAAGAGTGGAAAAAGTTAAAACACATGGTATTATAATGGTTAATATTGAAAATGTATCCATGCATATGATTTGAAAATAAAAAAGCTTTAAAAAAATAAATTAAATATGTTATTTTGATGATTTAAGTTAAAAATTTTTGTATAAACAAAACCAATTCAGACAAGATTAGAAAGGAAGCAATGTATTTGTAAAGCATTTTTACTTTCAAGTGTTCTGATAAAGGCCTCATTTCTAAAATATATGGGAAATTCATTCAAAATTATAAGAATTCAAGCCATTCTCCAATTGGTAAATGGTCAAGGGATATGAAAAAAAACTTAGGTGAAGAAATTAAAATTTCTAGTCATATGAAAAGGTGCTCTAAATGACTATTGATCAGAGAAATGCAAATTAAGACAATTCTGAGGTACCCCTACACACCTCTCATGTTGGTTAAAATGATAGGAAAAGATAATGATGAATGTTAGACAAGATGTGGCAAAGCTGGGACACTAATATGTTGTTTGTGGAGTTGTGAACTGAATCAAACATTTTGGAGAGCAATTTGAAAGTATATCCAAAAAGCTATAAAACTGTGCATAGCCTTTGATCCTGTAATCTTTCTACAGTGTTTGTGTCTCATTGTATCCCAAAAGATCATAAAAAAGGGAAAGGAAATCACATGTGCAAAAATGTTTGTGGCAGTCCTTTTTGTGGTTGCAAGAAACGGGAAACTGAGTGGATACCTATCTGTTGGAGAATTTCTGATTAAGTTATGATATGTGATTATTATGAAATATCATTTTTCTATAAGAAATGATTAGTAGTATGATTTTAGAGAGACCTGGAGAGACTTACATAAATTGAGATGAAGTGAAATGAACAGAAGCAGAAATTATACACAGCAACTGGAACATTAATTGATGATCGAATCTGATGGACACGACTCTTCAACAATGAGATGATTAAGGGCAGTTCAATGGTCTTGTGATGAAATGAGCCATCTGCATGCAGAGAAGATTGTGAGTATGGATCACAAAATAGTATTTTCACTCTTTTTATTATTGTTTGCTTGCATTTTGTTTTCATTCTCATTTTTTTTTTCTTTTTGATCTGATTTTTCTTGTGCAACATGATAGTTGTGGAAGTATGTACAGATGAACTGCATCTGTTTAACATGTTGGATTCCTTGCCATCTCGGGGAGTGAATAGGGGAAAGGGATGGAAAAAAAAATCAAAACAACATTTGTCAAGGATAAGTGTTGAAAATTATCCATATATATTTTGAAAATAAAAAGCTTTAATTAAAAATAATTAAAGTTAAGTAAAATGGCAAAAAAGAAAAGAAAAGAAAAGTAAGAAAAGAATAAAAATTGTCAAATGTAAAGAAAGGCCAAATAATAGATAATTATTTGGTGAGATGAATAATATGTACAGAATGACCTCTTTTAAAGAGATTTTCCTTTCTTTAACGATTTCATCAAACTACAGTTACAGATTCATCCTGTATCAATTTTGTAGTTCACTTGGAATTTATTGTTACAGTATCAATATGTATTGTAATATCAGGTTTATGTTGCTTTATTCAATTATAAGCTTTTTTTTTTTAATCTCTACTTAAGACCTGTAGGACTTATTACTTCTAACCCTATTTAACTTTCTCACCATGTACTTTAATCGTTCCACACTTAATTTTTTGTCACACCATCATAAAAGCATTGCCTATACTATTCTCCTTCCTCTTTCACAGTTCTTTGCAAACAAATCCTTATATCTCAGTACTGTCAACCAAAAACATACCTTATACCTGGAATGGAAAAATTGCATAAGCAACTAGCAATTTTGTAAGGCCGATTTAAATGCATTTTTTTCCATTGAAGGTGTAGGGTATAACCACATGCTTAAAATATGAAGGGTTAAAATGTAATACCTATCAACAGTTTACTTTTACTACAAATTTTGTACATTTTTGGTTGACATTACTGGCATGTGGGAGTTATATTCCAAATAACTATTCTGCCATATATATGGATACATTGAAAAAAAAAAAAGCATTTGAAAATAGACCAAAGGCAATAATTGAGAAGAATATGGACTATTCATATTTTGACTATGTGTATCTGTGACAAATAATTTAGCCAGACAATAAGTTTGGTACAGAACTGAAAAAAGTAAGGCACACAGTTGGTTTTATGAAATTGAAAACCTTTTTCATTTTCTTTATTTTCCTACCCCCAAGCCAGTTATGAAACCAAAACTTTAACTCCTATATAACATTGTAATGATTTTTAACTGTGGCAAAAAGATGTGAACACTATTGCTTCTGAAGAACTAAAGATTACTAGCTTAATATTATGTAGTGGAAAAACAAACACATGGTAAGTGTAATCAGGCTAAAACATAAAATCAAAGAACTCTAAAGGACAATAGTAAAAGTTGCCGTTGGAGAATTATATGACCAAAATGTGGATGGCACGGTTATATGAGCAGAATGAGAGAACATAAGATATGCTGCTGCATTACTACACTGATAATTTATAGAGGAAAAAAAGAAAAGAAAAAAAGTAGCAGTTTAAGTATATTCTGTAGTCAGAGCTTGGATGAACATGAAGAAAATGTATATAGGGTTAATAGATTGTGATGAGATGTGGTCTGCATTGATGGAAGGAACATTAAGCTGATAATAACATAGATCCATTACATTTTATTTTTTCTTATAAAATTAAATTCTATGAATTCATATATTGAGGGTGAATTGGAACTGCAGAAATAATATTGGTTTTCTATAATCACTTATACTCTGATAATTCTGAGAATTATAAAAGTAATATCACTGAGATCAGAATAAATTTGTGTTGTCTTACCTATGGAACAGAGCTACAAACAATTGTATTTTTCAAAAGAAAGAAAAATTATTTAATGTTGGGGAAAATCTTGTAAAAATTGGAGTTATGGCAACAGTGTCAAGATGGCAGAAAGTAGACAGTTCTTTGAGTTCTTACTAAGAGTGGAAAAAAGAGACTCAAATTGAAAATAGATTGTACTGAAAGAAGATGAAAGCAGAAATAAAAGCGCAAATTTCATCTCACTAAGAGGCAAAAAACACCTTTTACAATTGAGGGCAACAAAAGAGGGGGATGAGCATTGTGTGAATTTTACTCTCATGGAACTTGGCTCAAAAATAGAATATCAGATTTATTTACTTCACAAAGAAAATTGTCTCACCCAGCTGAAAAATATGAGGAGAAAGAAAGGGGATAGGCTAACAGAAGGAAGAAAAGAAGTAAAAACTCCCTGAAAACAGAATTAGTCAATTGGAAAAAAGAAAATAACTCCTTAAAAAATAAAATTGTCAAAATGGGAAAAAAATTCCACAGAACAAAACAACTCATTTAAAAACTCAATTGGATAATTACAAAAAGAAATAAAAAAGCAAATGAAGAAAATAATTCATTAAAATCAGAGTTGAACAAATGGAAATGAATGACTCTAGGAGACAGCAAGATTCAGACAAGCAAAACCAAAAGGAAAAAAAAAATAAAATAGAAAAAACATGTTAAATATCTACTTGGGAAAACAACAGATCTGGAAAATAGATCTAGGAGAGATAATCTAAGAATTAATGGACTCTTTGGAAATAATGATGAAAAAAAGAGCTTAGACACTATTTTTAAGGAAATCATCAAAAAGAACTACCCAGATGTATAAAATCAGAATGTAAAATAGACATTGAAAGAATTCATTGATCACTACTGAAAGAGATCCCAAAATTAAAACTCCAATAAATATTGTGGCTAAACTCCAGAACTATCAGATTAAGGAAAATATACTACAAGCAGTCAGGAAAAAACAAAACAAAACAAAACAAAACAAACAACAACAACAACAACAAAAATTAAAATACAGAGGAGCCACAGTAAGGACTACTCGGGATCTGGAAGTATCCATATTAAAGGATCAAAGAGCCTGGAATCTGATATTCTGAAAGGCAAAGGAACTTGATATGCAGCCAAGAATAATTTACCCAGCAAAATTGAACATTTCCTTCCAGGGAAGAAGATGGTCATTCAATGAAATAGGCGAATTCCATTTATTCCTGATTAAAAAAAAAATACAGCTAAACAAAAAGTTTGACCTCCAGATATAGGACAAAAGAGAAGCATTAAAAGGTAAACAGAACTCTTGAGAACTGTATTTCTGTTACAGACATACATAAAAAGTACATGTATAATTTGATTTTACTGTTATAATATTAAAAAAAAAAAAAAAGATCTAGAGTTGAAAAGGAAATTGTACCAGAAAAAGGGAAAAGTGGAGGTCCTACATCTCATGAAGAGGCAAAACAAACCTATTTTTATTTGAGGGAAAGAAGAGAGAAGGATGAACATAGTGTGAATTTTACTCTCATTGGAATGAGCTCAAAGAGAAAATATTAGGCATATTCGGTTTCAGAGAAACTTCTCCCACCTCATTGAAAAGTAGGAGAGAAAAAGTGAACAAGGAAGGGGTAAGCTAAATAGAAGGGAATATAGAAATTATAAGGGAAAGGTTTAAGAAAAGGGGAAAGACTCTAATGGAGAGGGTGGGATCCTAAAAAGGGAGGGCTGTATCAGGGAAGTGGTACTCACAAGTTTAATACTGGGGAGGGTGGTAAGAGAGAAAGGAAAGAGAAAAGCATAATCTAGGGTTAACAAGATGGCAGGAAATAGAGAATTAATAATTTTAACAATAAATGTGAATGGGGTAAACCTCTGCCACCCAATAAAATGGAGTCTGATAGATTGCATTAAAAGTCAGAATCCAAAATATGTTGGTTAGAGGAAACACACTTGAAGCAGGGGGATACAAGCAGAGTAAAAGTAAAAGGCTGGAACAGAATCTACTATGCTTCAGGTGAAGTCAAAAAAGCAGGGGTAGCCATTCTGATCTCAGATCAAGCAAAAGCAAAAATTGATCTAAATAAAAGATATAAGGAAGGGCATTCTATGTCACTAAAAAGGTAGCATAGATAATGAAGCAATAGCAATACTAAACATATATGCACCAAGTGATATAGCATCTAAATTCCCAAAGGAGCCATTAAGAGAGCTACAAGAAGAAATAAACAGCAAAACTATAATAGTGGGAGATCTCAATCTTGTATTTTCAGAACTAGATAAATCAAGCCACAAAGTAAATAAGAAAGAAGTTAAAGAGGTAAATAGAACACTAGAAATGTTAGGTAAGATAAATCTTTGGAGAAAACTAAATGTAGATAGAAAGGAGTACATGTTATTCTCAGCAGTTCATGGGACATATACAAAAATTGACCATATATTAGGACATAAAGACCTCAAATTCAAATGTAGAAAGGCAGAAATAGTAAATGCATGCTTTTCAGAACACGATGCAATAAAAATTACATTCAATAAAAAGCCAGGGGAAAACAGACCAAAAGTAATTGGAAACTAAATAATCTCTTCCTAAAGAATGAATGGATAAAACAGCAAATCATAGGCACAATTAATGATTTCACCCAAGAGAATGACAATAATGAGATAAAATACCAAAATATGTGGGATGCAACCAATGTGGTAATAAGGGCAAATTTTGTATCTTTAGAGGCCTAGTTGCATAAAATAGAGAAAGAGAAAATCAGTGAATTAGGCTTGCAACTAAAAAAGCTAGAAAAAGAGCTAATTAAAAACCCCCAATCAAACACTAAATTTGAAGTTCTAAAAAAATAAAAGGAGTTATTAATAAAATTGAAAGTAAAAAAGCTATTGAATTAATAAATAAAACAGAATTGGTTCTATGAAAAAAAAAAACTAACAAAATACATAAACCTTTGGTAAATTTGATTAGAAAAAGGAAAGAGGAAAATTGAATTGTTAGTCTTAATAATGAAAAGGGAAAACTTTCCACTAATAAAAAAAAATTAGAACAATAACTAGGAGTTCCTCTGTCCAACTTTATGCCTATAAATTTAATAACTTAAATGAAATGGATGAATACTTTCAAAAATATAGATTGCCCAGATTAACAGAGGAAGAAGTAAATTGGTTAAATAATCCCATTTTAGAAAAAGAAATAGAACAAGTTATTAATCAACTACTTAAGAAAAAATCCCCAGGACCAGATGCTTTACATGTTAATTCTACAAAACATATAAAGAACAATTAACTGCAATGCTATATAAACTATTTGAAAAAAATAATTCAAGAATTCCTACCAATTTTTATTTTATGACACAGAAATTGTACTGATACCTAAACTATGTAGGAATGAAAACAGAGAAAGAAAATTATAGAACAATTTTGCTAATGAATATTGATTCAAAAATCTTAAAGAAAATATTAGCAAAAAGATTACAGAAAATCATCCCCAGAAAATCATACACCATGACCAAGTAGGATTTATATAAGGAATGAATTACTGGTTCAATATTGGGAAAACTATTAACATAATTGATTATCAATAATCAAATTAACAAAAAAATGATCATCTCAATAGATGCAGAAAAAGCATTTGATGAAATTCAACTCTCATTCATATTAAAAACACTTTAGAGTATAGCAATAAATGGACTTTCCCTTAAAATAGTCAGTAGCATCTATTTAAAACCAACTGGAACCATTCCCCGTATGTTCAGGAGTGAAATAAGGTTGCCCACTATCACCATTACTATTCAATATTGTATTAGAAATGCTAGCTTCAGCAATAATGTATCCCTCTGTTTCAACTATAATTTCTTGTAAACAACATATTGTTGGTTTCTGCTTTTTAATCTACTCTAGTATTTGCTTCCATTTTATGGGAGAGTTCATCTTATTCACAATCTCAGTTATGATTACCAGCTCTGAATTTCCCTCCTTCCTATTTTCTCCTACATATAAACATTTGTTCTATCTTTCCATGCTGTCCTTAGTAGTTTTTTTTTTTTTTTAATACCGCCTGCCACCTGATCTTCTGTCACTCCTCCCCCCTTCTTTCAGTGGTGTTTTATTTTCTTAACCCATCCCACCATTTTATTTTCTATTACTTCTTCCCATTCTCTTATATTTTTTCCTAGTATTTCTGTCTTTCCTTCTATCTAACCCTTCCATTTTTTCCCTCTTTTTTCTCTTTATAGGAAACTTTTTTATAGGCTAGATAAGTCTCTACACCCTATTTAATGATTAAGTTATTTCCTTTTTGTATTAAAACTGATGAAACAAGGGTCAGACAATGTTCACCAGACAATGTTCACCCCCCTCTCTGCTTTCCCTCAATTGTGATAGATCTTTTGTGCCTCTTCATGTGATGTGATTTGTCCCATTATTCCTCCATTTCCTCTTCTTCTAGTGCAGTCTTTTTTTCCCACACCTTAATGTCTTTTTCTTTCATATCATCATATTAGAGTCCATTCCCACTCACACACTATGTGATGCCCCACTCTGTGTGCTCCAGTAACAACTATAGTTCTCAAGATTTACAGATAACTTTCTTGTCCAGGGATGTAAACAGTTTGACATTTAAATTATATATATATATATTTCCCTCCTTCCTATTTTATATATATATATATAAAATGTATGTATATTTTCCCCTATTTGCCTTTCTATAATTCTCTTGGGTCCTGTGTTTGAAGATCAAATTTTATGTTTTTTTTCAATAGAAATGTTTGAATGTCCCTTATTTGATTGAAACCCTTCTTTGATTGAAACTCCATCTCCTCTCCTGGAAGATTATGCTCAGTCTTATTGTTTAGCTAATTCTTTTTTGTAATCTCATATATTTTGTCTTATAGAATATGATATTCCAGATTCTCAGATCTTTTATTTTAGAAGCTGTCAAAATCCTGGGTAATCCTTTGATATTTCAATAACTTTTGTTTGGCAGCTTCTGGCAGTATTTTTTTCTTGAGATTGTAGTGATGGAGTTTTGCAACAGTATTCCTGTGGGATATCTTTACAGAGATGACTGTTGCATTAATTCAATGACTATGCCCTCCCCTCACCTGTTTCTATTATGTACGTACCGTTTTCTTGATGATCTCTTGAAGAATGCTATCCAAGATTTTTTTTTTTTTTTTTTGGTCATGGCCTTCAATAGGCCAATATATATATATATATATATATTTTAAATTGTCTCTCCTTGATCTATTTTCTAGTACAGCTGTTTTTCCTTTTTATTTTATATTTTCTTTCTATTTTTCATCTTTTTTTATTTGTTATTAGCTTCCATTTGGTTCATTCTTGTTTTTAATGTGTGATTTTCTTCAATTTGTTTTTGTATTTCATTTTCTATATGATTTATTCTAGTTTTCAATATGTGTTTTTTTTTTTTTAATTTCCACACTGAATTTTTTTTTTTTTTTTTGCATTTGGCAAATTGTATATTTAAAGGGATTTTCTTCCTTTTCCATGTTTTTTACTGTATTTTGCATACCTCTCTTTTCTTATTTTTCTTCTATCTCTGTTATTTGTCTTTTGCAGTCTTTTATAAGCACCTCCAAGAAGCCTTCTAGCTTGAGATCAATTCATTTTGCTCCTTGAGATTTCTGTTGCGGACATTTTGTGCTCTTTTCAGTTGGTGTTATGTTGCTTCCTGTCACCATAGTAGCATTCTATAGTCAAGATTTTTTTCTCTTTCTTGCTCATTTTCTTTTCTTTTCTTTTGATATTTACTCTGTTTTACTTTTATGTTTGAGTCCAGTCCTGGGATAAAGGGGATATTATCCCTAGCTTTCTGTGCAGCTCTGGAAATTGGCTTTCAGCACTGGGGCCCCCTTGTGTTTGCTGGAGGGTAGCTTTATCTTTTCTTTCCAGGAAACAGCCTGGTTTTCCAAAATTTTCTTTCTGAACTGAGGCTGGAGGCTGCTTCATTGGTCTACTTTTCTACTAAGCCAGGACCTAGGATCTCAGTTGTAAATCTGCAATGATTAAAACACTTTTATTGGCTTTCCCAAACTCTTTCTCAGCTGATCTGAACACTCTTTTTACTTCAAAGAAACTGATCTTTCTTGATTTTTTTCAATCAGACTCTGTTCAGAGGCTTAATTTTATGTGGTTTTCAAAGGAAAGTGGGAATGCTCCAGAAGCTTTCGGGCTTACTTATTCATTTAGAAAGTCAAGTTATAATATCAAACCCCTGAGGTTATATTTCTTTTCTAAAAGATCCATTCAAGGTGTAGATCTTCACTAAATTTTTTTAGGGTTAGCCTGCCATGGTAACTTTACTCATCTTTCTTCTCATCGCCTGACTCCCTCCCCTTTGCTTCATGGTATTTTTCTCCTTATTATAGCTCACTTTTTAGCTTTAGCCCTTCAATAAATGGTGTAATCTCTTTCCATTTTTAACCCTTTGGTGTGGTTAGTCTGTTAAAGTACTCCATAGATTTAGGCAGCAAATCAATGGCATACTCCTACTCCATAGTGTATTCTTTTTAATGATGTCTTCCATCTGATTAATCGTGAGTTCCACTACAGAACCTGTCTTTTCCCTTTTAATTGTTAATTGTTAAATCTACTTTTCTTGTTAAAGTCTACGTGTTAATTCACATGATAAATATCATCCCTTTGTTCTTCTGAGGGATATCCTTCCATGATTGTTCCGTATTATGAACTGAATCTCTGTTATGATGTTTTCATGTAATATCCTTTGTTCAATTTATTGCTCTCCCAAATGTATTTCATATTTACCACTTCTGGTGCCTATTTTACTTTTAAAGAACTAGAAACATTATTTTAAAGAATATAAAGTTCAACCAAGACCTGATAATACTCTTCATGAATTTGAAGGGCTGTTACGTGAAAGAGAAACTACACTGGCTCTGGCTAGTCTTGGAGAATGTTCTAGAACATGAAGAAGTTGAGGGAAGGTCATATTGATAAAAGCTAAAAAAGATCAATAAATATTTTAAATAAAAATTAGTATAATAGGTTATCACAGCACATATGGTACATTCGAGAGTGCCAGATTGAATATTTTAAAAGTTTAATGAATCAATAATTTTATTAGGAGTGTTAATTTTGAATTTATGAATTAGATAAGCTAGACATTAGAAGCCTGGAGACATATTGAGTATCAATTAAAATAGATAGGTGAGAAATAATGCCTTCACAATAGTTTTTAAATGTGGAACTGTTACTTTCTACTTGCCTATAATACTTATTCATAGGAAGTATTTTTAAGAGTTTTGTCATGGTAACATGATGAAAATATAATGAATACATCATATCTGTAATACAGGGTTTATTTCAGCAATAATTGCTTATGACATTAGACAGAATATTACACAATCATACCTTCTAAGGCAAAGCAGAAGTACCTTTTAAGTCATTCCAAATGAGGCAAGTGGAAATTGCAAATAAGATACATTGCTTGTAAATATCATAGAGATAGGTTGTTAGATATGTAAATGTGCTGGGAGAGGATGCTATATTACAGAATTCTGACACCAAAGCACTATCCAGAGAATTCAGATTTATCCTATTTACCCATATCAGAAATTCACAATTCACTAGAGATTTTAATATTAGGAATGGATCCATAAGAGGTAATTTTGTTGAAAAACATTTCCCATTTTATTTCTCTCTATAGTAAACATATAACTTATTTAGGATCACATATCATGTTCTTTATAAACTCTGAAAGAATAAAAAAGAGATCTAATAAAGTAATCATTCCATTTATATAGTGGTAAGCTATTCCCTATGTTCAGTGTATTGTTAATTTATTGGAGTCAATTATTTTAGTCAATTGGTGTACAGATACTTATCTCAAAGGTAACACCAAAAATATGTTTAGGCATAATTTAAATATTTGTGCATCTATCAATTCATATTGAAAGCAATTCAGAGCACAAGTTAATGTTAGTATTTTGTAAGAAGCAGCAGAAATAATGTATCAGTTCTGTGTTTGACTTGTGAAAAACTCAGTTTAGCATGAAGTGAAACATGTACAAATATGAACTAAAAAGATCCACATAATTATATGCTTTTCTTCAAAAATTCAAAGTTATACTTGCACCATTTGCTAATTATTTGTCTGTTTTCAGTAATGTGATATCTTACATTTGATACAACTTCTTTTGCAGCAGTCCCTTTCAACATGGAGATATCCATTTTTAGCTTGCATTTTCCATTATGTACCAAATAATGATGGAATAAGGATAAATTAAAACTTAAGCTAATGTATTTAAATGTATATTTAAAATGTATATTGAGAGACTAGGAACTCTTTAGGAAGTTTAAAAGAAGAAGCAGCATGATGCATGTATATGTGTGTGTACAATTATGTAACATTTTTTCTATTTATAGTAGATTTCAAGCTTTCAGCATGTGCTTAATAGAAATAATTATTTTGGTTTGTTGCATTTATCTTTCTACCACTTTAGCTCTAGTGGCAAAATAATAATAAAGGTATGAAGATCTGACACTGAACATGACAGTGAATAGCTGGGAAGTCATAATTTAGCAAATAACTAGAAGCTCAAAAATAAAAGCTATACAATAGTAGTAAGATGATTCATTCTTCCCATATGGCTTTTCTTTTGGGAAAACACTTAGGCTATAGAGCTTAATGGCAAATATGGAAAATTAATTGTGAAGTACAGAATCCATTACAAAGAACAGCTTACTCTGAGTTGTTTTAATATTTTATCATTTGACTTCTATTTTGTTTTTAAATACAATTTATTTGTTAACATTTAGTCCTTTCATAATCACGATAATGAGCAAAAAGAGAAAAAGGAACTAATGGATTTAGGAGAATGATTCAATTTAATTTTGAGAGACTTGATTTACAGCTAGCATAGCATGGTGGATAGAAAACTGGCAAGGGCAGCAAAATGCCTTGGATTCAAATCCCACATCTAACAAACCAGTTGTGTAAACCTAGAGAAATCACTTACACTTTCAATATTCTAGGCAAATCTTTAAGACTTTCAGTTTCAAAGACCATACTGATCTTCAATGGTAGATTGTTACTTCATTTAGGAGTTCCCTATGCCAATAGAATTATAGTTGTTTTCTGTATCTTTATATTATCTCCTTAGAAATTATTGCAATTTGAAAAAAAAATAAAACAAACTAGCCAAATCACAATTCTGAATGATCTGTTGTTTATGTACTGGGCACATCCTGGTATGCTAAGTCCTCTTAGTTCTTAGACAGTGGAAGTTAAAGGTAGAATTTGAGGGGTAACTCTTGTAGATATGGTCCTCCAAGTAAGTATTTTAAAAAATTCTTCTAAACATAACAAAAAAGTAAATAACATATTTTACAAACAACATATAATAGGAACATGAAAAAAAGAGCATTGCATGTTGAATTGTGAATATTAGATCCATACAACAGAGACAGAGACAAAACAAAAGGAATTTTATAAAATACGCAAGACAATTTTGTAAATTGAGATTTGCCAAACACACATATATAGGCACACACACACACACACACACACACACACACACACACACACTTCTTTCTTTCTCCATCTAAACTGTGTGTTTGTGTAAGGGGGCAGTTGGGAAGGTTGGAGTTAAAAATCTAGGCTCAGATGCTTGCTAGGTGTATGACTCTCGAGAAGTAACTTAACCCCTATTTGTCTCAGTTCTTCAATTAGAAAATGGCAAGTACTTCAGTATCCTTGCCCAGAAGATTCATGGACCAAAAAAAAAAAAAAACCTTGGGGTCACATAGAGCTAGCCATGACTAAACAATTGTTGAAAAACTCAACACTTAGCTTTGAAAATAATCTTATTTCTTGCATATATATATATATGTATATGTATATATATATATACATATACATATATATATATATATATATATATTATTCTTTTCTATGCAACCCTTTGACAGTGCCAAGAATTGTGTGGCAAAAATTTGCTTTTTAATATTTCTTTGCTCGCTCCTACCTTTCTCCCTCCCTTTTTTTCTTCTTTTATTTCTTCTCTTCCTTTTTTTTCTCAAATGATGACATTTGGACACCTACAGGAGCAGTTATCAATCTTTACCTCCACAGTGTTTGGCTGTAAGCCAAACTCTTGGTTTGAAAGTATTATTATTCCTAAAATCCTTGGTTCAGAGTTCTTGTTATACCCTCCAGGGTCAGTTGGAAGATGCTATGAAGATGGAGGTACTGATTTGACTAGTCAGAAAAATATTGCATCCTTTCTCTTCCTTAAGATACATTGCTTAGTCCATATATAGCAGATGGTTAGTAGTTAGTGAAGATGGTTTGTCCTTTCTCCACAGGAGTGGCTTTTCCAAATGAGGTCTTTAAGAACTGAACTAGAAGTAGAACTATTGGTGTAAAAGATGCACAAAATTAAAGAGTTGCCAGCTCTTCATTTCTGACTGAAAAACCACTGTCCTATTTCTTTTTCTTCATTTCCACAACTAACATGCCAGTACAGTACACATTCTCATCAGTTCATGCTAATATTATTAAAGCAGGCATCTATTTGCTTTTCTTGCTTCAAGTACCTCTTCATTCCAATGCACCCTTTACACTTTTACTAAGTCTGTTTAAGCAACATTAAGAGTCATCACCTTTTTTCTTCACTAAATAAAGACTTATGGATTCTTGGATTTTAAATTTTTGACTCTTTCTTAACACTTTAGTCTTCATTCACTTTCCAATTTTTTCCAACTGTTTGTATTAAATAGTGAGTCTTTATTTTAGTAGTTTTTTTGAGGGGTTTATCAAGTAACATGATACTTTGCTCATTTGCTTTTATATATTGTGCAATAATCTATCCTGCATATCAATTTCTGTATTTTTAGTCAGTATCAAATAATATATTTTAATAATTTTTAAATTGTTTTATTATTATAATAATTATTTTTATTATATATTATTATTATATTATATTTATTATATATATATTATAATACATATTATAATAACATATAAATACAATATTGACATTTTAAATTTTTTGATTCCAAATTCTCACTTTCACCTTCTCCATGTCCCCCTCTCCTCAGGATATCAAGCAAGATGACATTGATTATACATATAAAGTCATGCAAAACACATTGTATTAGTCAGATTGCATAATAATATTACTATTAGAAAAAGGAAACAAAAATAAAATGAAATCTCATTTGCTTCAATCTTCATTCAGATTTCACCAGTTCCTTTTCTGGAAGTGGAAAGCATTCTTTATCATGAGTTTTCGGAATTGTCTTGGATTATTGTATTGCTATAAAAGTTACTCACAGTTGAACATTGTATGATATTGTTGTTACTATGTAAAATTTTCTCCTGTTTCTGTTTATGTCATTTTGCATCAGTTCATGAAAGTCTTTCCAGGTTTTCTGAAAGTGTATTTCTTATGAAACAATAGTATCTCATCACAATCATATACCAAAGTTATTCGTTGAGTCCCAGTAAATAGGTATCTCATCAATTTTTGACTTTTTGCCAATAAAAAAAATTAAAAATACTATCAATATTTGTGTACAAATAGGTCCTTTCTCCCTCCCCATCATCTTTTCTTTTTGTGCCTCTTTGGGATTCATGATTAATAATAGTATTGCTCTGTCAAAAAGTATGCACAATTTTATAAACTTTTGATCATAGTTCCAAACTATTCTGCAGCATAAATAGGTCAGCTCCACCAATAATGCATAAATGTGTCATATTTGCACATTGCTTTGAAATTTTTATGATTTTTCTTTTCTATCCTATTAACTAACTTGGCAGAGTATGATGACACCTCAGAGTTGTTATAATTATAGTATTTTCAATAGAAATGAGAGTTACATTATGTCACAAGCTTTTGTTTGATCTATTAAGATAATCATAAGATTTCTATTGATGTTTTTATTAAAATAATCAGTAATGGTAATAGTTTTTTCTAATCTTAAACCATTCCTGCATTTCTTCTATAGATCTCATCTGGTCACAATGTACAAAATTTTATAAAGACCCTATATGCTTTTGAGTTTTAAGCATATTTGCTTCTGTTCTCATGTACTAATCACCACTTTCCATCATGTTTAGCTTTTTTCCTAAATTTTTATTGCTTTATAACTTATTAATTTTTATTTTTTCTTAGATCTCTTTAGATCTAATGGAAAACATTTAGTCTTCTGTGACTTAGAAAAACATTTTAGAAACATATTTTCTGGATAGTTAATCATATTATTAATAATGCTAGCCATAATTAATACAAGGGTTCAGTGATATTCTTGAAGAATTTGTTGCTTATTTATGGAGAGCATGGGGGTGGGGGACAGGAGAAGAGTCCTATCATCGGATCATTAAATGAGTTAATTGGTGCAAGCTTTTAATACTATTTGAACATTTGTATGTGGTCAATGAAACCCAAGTACATGGTCCATAATGGGTAAGAAAAAATTCATGGGCAGACAGAGAATGCCAAATTATTTGTATAACAGATTTGCAATTCCTTAACAATGTAGCATTTAGTCTTTATGTGTAGAAATCCATTTAAAATAAATCTATCCTCAAAAGAAATGGGCAACTTCTGGAATCAGTAGACTATGCTTTCTTCACTAAATACTGTCAATGACAAACTAGATTACTACTTGTTGGAAATATTTTTATCCATACATTTTCTCTATCTCCTTAGGAAATATTCTTAGATAGGTATTTTGATCAAAAGAGTTATCAGTTTGTAGTTGCTGCTCAATCTCTCAGAACACAACTGTGGTACTAGCCCAAAGATGATATATCAATAAGCCTATTGATGTTATATCAATAAGGCCATTAATATTGGAAGGATTTATCACACTGCAAGCTTTTTTTTTACATAAGTTTTAAGAGTCCAGTACTATTTAAAGTATTTTACAATCTATCAGACCAGCTGAAAAATGATTTTTCTATGGTTGTTATAAGCAGCTTTATTAAAGGTGAACTGAAAACTCTATAAATTAATTAAATGCTTTCTAAAATGTGGTTATGACTACAGTGAACATGGAGTTAAATTATTCTCTGGAGAACTCTGTGGAATCACTCTAAGTTTAAGGAGTTAATAAATGAAGGGAAATTGGATATCCAAAAAAATATAGCAAGCTGAAAAGCTTGTCAGAATAATGTCAGACCACCATTTTAGACAAAGCAATCTCTCTTGGTGTCACATTTATTCTTCTTAAAGTATCCCAGCTAATTCCCCATGATACTAGCTTATTTTTGCAAGCATTTGCTTTTGTAAGTGCTTTGCACAGCTGTAGATGATGGATAAAACACAAGTTATGACACCATGTCATTCTCCATGATAGAAACATTACATATAAAACATGGATTTGAGTATTTTTAATACTCTTTGATGCTGCTTACTGGGCTTTAATAATAAGTTATGACATTCAGACTCTTAATGCTCATTCAATAGAGATAGTCATTTCAGTTGCTATGGCAAGCAGATAATTTGATTTTCATAGATATGATGTAAATTGTATCAAGCCTTTTATCCTTATTTTTATTTTAGGCAATATTTAACATAATTCAAGTATTTCACAGGTCATGATTAATTTAGCAGCATATGAGGAGTAAGGCAACAGTATGGACAAGGGAAAATAAGAGAATAAGGCCAAAAAACTCTAAAGAGTCAGAAAGGGAGGAAGACAAAAAAACAGGAAGGCATGCAGACAGGAAGGAAGCCAGAAAGGAAGTAAAGAAAAAAAGAAAGGAAGGAAGAGAGGGAAGGAAGAGAGAAAGGAAATAAATAAGGAAGAAAAGAAGAAAAAGAGAGATGGAGGGACAGGACAAGGAAAGAAGAAGGGGAGAAGTTCATAAGAAAAGATGAGAGAGGAGGAAAAAAGAAAGGAAAGAAGAAAGAAATCTTGCTAAAGTATAACAAAAAGGCCAAAAACTGGCCTCTAAAGTAAATCAGTCAGAAATCTTCACACACAAGACAAAAAAAGGTGGGGGGGGAATTGATTAACTTGGTGAAATAAAAGGTGATGACATATTGTTCATGCCACCAATATACATTTTAAAGGAGAATTATTCCTAAAAAGAAAATGAGACCAGTTCAGAATATTAATTCCTTTCTTCAAGGTTGGTATTCAAACTTCTAGAAAGGTTGTATTTGAAAGAAATAAATATGTTCCACTTTAGAAAGGATTACTATTGTATTAGATACTCAAACACTTCCAAATATCCATCTATGGTTAATTAGCTTGTTGTGATCTAGTTCAGATGGATCTGAATCGGTCCCTGTTCAGGCGCCAAAATGTGGTGAGCTTTTTCTTCTCAAAACACAGCCAGGTGATAAAAGTTCAGATCTTTTATTATCTCCAATATAGCCCGGTTAGCTTAGAGGCCTATCTCTCTGCTTGGTTCCAAGAGCTCTCTCCAAATGTCTTTAAATCCAAAGGTCTGGTCCTTCAGCCTCTGCCTCTGCTTTCTTCAGCCTCCAGCCAGCTCCAGTCTTCATGTCATTCCAGTGAAATCTCGACTTGTAGCGTCTTCCTCTCTGAAGAACTTCTTCGACTGGCCCATTGGCCTATTTATGCTCCTTCCAGAGAGAGGGATTATGGGTTTTCTCCCATAGTGCTCTCTGGCCCAAAGAGCTTCAAGGGAGGTATGAACTCATTGAACTCCAATGAGTAAAGGTGTGAATACAAGCCTTGTATTAATTAGTTCTACTTAGTACCTTGTTTCAGGTTCTGCCCAAAACATCTTCTTGTAAGATTAGATCAACTCTAATTAGTTAACAGTTAGTAAGGATTCCAACATTAGCTGATGACTGAGAATGATTATATTATTTCCAGTTCTTGTTTAGAGAGTCTTCATGAATTATTATATCCCTCAATAGCTTATTATCCAATTTTACTGTAATGAATTTTGTACCTTTAACTATAGTTATATCATAAATTTAGAGTTCAAATGGATATTAGAAGGTATCAAGTGCAACACCATAAATTTACATATGAAGAAAATTAGTTTTAGTGAGATTATTTGACTTGCACAGAATTGGATCAAAATAGGAATTAATATTTAAGGCAGAATTTGAATAAAAATCCTTGACATCAAACCCAGTGAGTGACTTACCCTCTAAGACTTTCTCCTTCCTTTGTTCTTTATGTCATATTCGATACTTTCAAGTTGACAGTAATATTGTTTTGTTTTTTTTTAATTATGTAGATTATGTTTTCTGCAGTAGGCATCGTAACTGGTGCTGAGCTAGTGTCCTAGTGCTTGTGTTTGGCATATTCTGAGAAAGGTGGTGTGTTTCTTTGTTTCCCTAGGAAACAAGTGAAGCAAGGGGAGGTCTGTCTGCTGGAAGCTGCCTGTTTCCCTTGGGCTATGCTGAAACATACCGTCCTGGCTATCCTGAGGCACACAGGGATCCTGTTGTTGGCATTTCCCTGCTTCATTGCACTGGGACTTAAAATCTATTGCTAGGTTGTTGAGGTGGGTCTTGCTGCTAGTTTGCTGAGATAGTTCCTGTAGTGAATTTTATTCCCCATTTACTGGAAGTAAACAGATCTTCCCTACTAATCTTCCAAGTTTCTTGGGCTCAAACATTGTTTCACCCCATTTTTTGCTGGCTTTGTTATTCCAGGATTTGTTTTGATATACTGTTTCATGAGTCTTTAAAAGTCCATATGATTGAATTGCACTGATTTACTTCTTACTACACCATCTAGTTGAAATTTATATCTTTAAACTTATTTCAACAAAAGAGGGGGAAAAAAACTATTCAAAAAATTGGATATCATAAAAAGTTACAATAAAATAAAAATCCTACAAATCATAAAATTTATTTGGTATACAAAAAAACCTGAATTACTAAATTAAACAAAGGTGTTTTTTTTTAAAATAAAATACAAATATCATAAATGAATATGGTTTCCTTTTTTAATTTTTAATATCTTTTTATTTACAAGTTATATGCATGGGTAATTTTACAGCATTGTCAATTGTCAAACCTTTTGTTCCAATTTATCCTCTCTTTCCCCCCACTCCCTCCCCTAGATGGCAGGATGACCAATACATGTTAAATATATTAAAGTATAAATTATATACCAAATAAATATACATGGCCAAAACATTATTTTGCTGTACAAAAAGAATCTAACTCTGAAATATTGTACAATTAGCCTGTGAAGGAAATCAAAAAAATGCAGGTGGGCAAAAATATAGGGATTGGGAATTCAATGTAATGGTTCTTAGTCATCTCCCAGAATTCTTTTGCTGGGTGTAGCTGGTTCAGTTCATTACTGCTCCATTAGAACTGATTTGGTTCATCTCATTGCTGAAGATGGCCAGGTCTATCAGAATTGATCATCATATAGTATTGTTGTTGAAGTATATAATGATCTCCTGTTCCTGCTCATTTGTCTCAGCATCAGTTCATGTAAGTCTCTCCAGGACTTTCTGAAATCATCCTGTTGGTCATTTCTTACCAAACAATAATATTCCATAATATTCATATACCACAATTTATTCAGCCATTCTCCAATTAATGGGCATCTACTCAGTTTCCAGTTTCTGGCCACTACAAAGAGGGCTGCCACAAACATTTTGGCACACACAGGTCCCTTTCCTTTCTTTAAATCTCTTTGGGATATAAGCCCAGTAGTAACACTGCTGGATCAAAGGGTATGCACAGTTTGAAAACTTTTTGAGCATAGTTCCAAATTGCTCTCCAGAATGATTGGATGTAGTGAATATGATTTTCAAAAGAAACTGAAAATCAACATTTCTTGTATCAAACGTCAAAAAAGTGAATTTACAAGAAATTTAGAGAAAATAAAGAAAAACAAAACTTAACAATTTAAATGTAATGAATAAGTATTTTTAAAAATTCATAATGCCTAAGTTACTAGAAAAGATGTTTCTTACTAATGCTTTTTGATTAAAGGAATTAAACAAAGAATAAATAAATTTCTTGTTTACCTCAAACTAACACAATAACTGATTTACAAGCAAATCTGAAGAATAATTAATTTTCTAACATTTTTAAATTAGCTGGTTAAAAATAAGAAAAGAAGGGACCCTACCTAATTCTTTATATACTTATAAATATATTTTGACACTTAAAAGAAGGATAGTAAAGACAAAGAAGGAAAAAATAACCATATCCACAATTATTGTTGATTTAAAAATTAAATGGACTGGACACAGAGATGAGATGATGACTAAAGACAGGAACTCATCCAATCTTTCCCCTAAAGTGTTCCAAATGCCTTTAAATAATGAGTGTAAACAAATTTTAGAGCATCAGAAGACCCAAACAAGATGGAGTAGAACATTTTCCAGCCAAAATCAACTTAGGAGCTCAGCCAAAAATGTCTATGATACCAGGGTGGGAGACCAACATGCAGTCCCAGAGCAGGCCATGACATCTCAACCCTAATCTTAGCCTCAGTCTTATTTCTGAATTAGCAATAGTTCTTGGGCTTCTAGACCTCTCAGCTCAAAGACACTAAAAAGATCCTGAAAGGTCAGCAGAAAAAATAATTTATGGAGGCAGGGTGAGAGCCTAGTGTGCAATTCCAGCACAAGCTACAAGAGTCCAGCCCTGAACTTGGCCCACCCTGGCCCCAGCCCTGGACCTAGTAAAAGACCCAGAACCAGACCCAGACCCAGACCCAGCTTGAACCTCAGTGTCAGCTAGGTGAGACCTCTGAATTAGCACTAGTTCTAGAGATTTCAGGACCTTTATGCCTGGGAATACCAGAGAAGATTTGGAAGATCAATGAAGAAGGTCTGTGACAGATCTGACTTTATGCGTGTGAAAAGTGCATTGAAATTGCATATAGTTCCTTAGTTTTTTTTTTTTTTGTTTGTTTGTTTGTTTTTGGCATATAAGATCCCAAATATTTTAAAACTTATTTATTTAATATTTCCCCAATTACATTCAAAACATTTTTTTAACATTTATTTTTAAAAATTTTGAGTTCTAGTTTATCTCCCTTTTCCTTATCCACAATTAAGAAATTGCATGTGAAGTTGTGCAAAACGTTTCCATAGATAACCAACTATTTAATTCAGCCTCAAAAATAGCTCTTCACTGCTTAAATTCATGAAGATGAGAAGCACTACAATTTACCAGCTGAAATCAATCCTGAAGCTTGCCAGGAAAAGTTTGTCCTGAGGGGCCAGGAACAGACTAGCACAGGCAGCTGAGAGACTAGTTGTCCTGAGCAGACCAGAGGCGGGGGTGATCTTTGTGGCTAGAGAAGTTATAGAGAGGGCTCTGCTATAGACTAACTACTCTGCCTTGACTACAAAGCAGTAAACTGGCAGAGAAATTAAAGCCTAAAACAGAGGGTCCTCTAAAAAACACCAGACCTAAGGAGATCTGGCTGTAACCCCTCAAACCTTGAAGTGACTCAGGCAGACTGTAAGGCAGCCCTGCGGCCACATCCTGCAGTTTGGGGCTTTTGCAGGGGCAGTTACTAATCTGCACGGCAGCTGGGCACAGTGTGGGCAGCCTCTAATCGACAGAGTGGGGGGCTCAGCCTGGAGCAATAGAACCTCCCCAGCTGACTGTGCTTCCTGGGCAGACAGTTCTGGTCTCTGCAAATCCATTCACTGCTCAGCTGCTAATACACACAGCCCCAGGGCAGGCTTTGGCTAGGCATAGTGAAACTCTCACTGCTCATCATCTAGCCCCAGGGCAGTCGTTATCTCTCGCAGCTGGGGTTCTTTGCAGGGCACTTTCCCAGCTCCACCCTGCAGGCCTGCTCCACCCTGCAGGCCTGAGTTACTCCTGGGTGGGGAACTCTTTCCCAGAGCACTCCAGCTCCTCCCAATTTTTTGTAGCCGACTGGCAGGACAGCTACCCGTCCATATACATTTCACTGGTCTGCAGAGGAAGCTGGTAACCTCCTGGCCCTGAAGGAAGACCTTACAGACTTTAACAAAATGAGTAAAAAAATTTAAAGAACGATTGATAGTTTCTACACAGAAAAAGAACAGCTTTTCAACCCTGAAGAGACTAATAGCAGTCAGTCTCCAGAAAATTGTTGGTCTCCAATACAAAAGGCTCTCCTAGAAGAGACTATTAAAAACTGTAAAAGAGAGCTACAAGAGAAATGGGGAAAGGAAAGAGAAGCTATGCAAGAGAGTAACAACTTCCTAAAATGTGAATTGGAAAAGATAAAAAAACTCCCAAGAAGTGCAGGAAAACAGAATTTGTGAATTGGAAAAAGAAAATAACTCACCAAAAAAAAAAAAAAAAAATTAGTGAAATGTAAAAAAATTCCATAGAGCAAAACAACTCAATTGGCCATATATAAAAAGAAGTAAAAAAAAAGCTAATGAAGAAAATAACTCACTAAAAATCAGAACTGAACAAATAGAAATGACTGATTCATTGAGACATCAAGAATCAGTCCAGGAAAACCAAAAAAAAAAAAAAAAAAAATAAAGGAAGATTGGAAAAAAAATGTCAAATATTTACTTGGAAAAACAACATACCTGGAAAATAGATCTAGGAGAGATAACCTGAGGATCATTGGACTACCAGAAAATTATGATGAAAAAAAGAGCCTAGATACTATTTTACAGGAAATCATCAAAGAGAACTGCCCAGAAGTAATAGAACCGGAAGGGAAAATAGGCATTGAAAGAATTCATCGAACACCTTCTGAAAAAGACCCTAAAATAAAGACTCTGAGGAATATTGTGCCAAACTTCAGAATTTTCAGACTAAAGAAAAAATTTTACAAGCAGCCAGGAAAAAACAGTTCAAATATTGTGATGCCACAATAAGGATCACGCAAGATCTGGCTGCCTCAACATTAAAGGATCGAAGGGCCTATAATCAGATATCCCGAAAGGCAAAAGAACTGGGAATGCAGCCAAGAATAAACTATCCAGCTAAGCTGAGTATTTTTTTCCACAAAAGAAGATGGACATTTAATGAAATAGAGGAATTCCATCTGTTTCTAAGGAAAAAACCAGACTTAAACAAAAAATTTGATCTTCAACAACAGGAATCAAGAGAAGTAGAAAAAGGTAAAAGGAACTCTTGAGAACTGTATTTCTGTTGTGAATATACATAAAAACCATGTGTATAATTTGATTTTTACCGATATAACATAAAAAAAGGAAGTAGAAATGGAAAGGGGATAGCATCAGAAAAAGGGAAGAAGGGAGATAAAAAGAGGGAAACTACATGTGACAATGAGGCAAAGAAACCTATCATATATGAGGGAACTTAGAGAGGGGGAGGAACATTGTGTGAATCCTACTCTCATCAGAGTTGGCTCAAAGAGGAAACAATTGACATATTTGTTTTACACAGATTCTTCTCTCACTTCATTAAAAAGTGGGAGAGGAAAAGGGAGAAGGAAAAAGAGTAATAAGGGAAGGGTACAAGAAAGGGGAAGGGATTCAAAGGGAGGAGGGAGGGATACTAAAGTGGGAGAGCTGTGCGACGTTAGTGGGACCAATAGGGAAGAAGGGAAGGAGGGAAAGAAAAAGAAAAGTATAATCTGGGGATATTAGGATGGCAGAAAATGCAGAATTGGTTATTTTAACCACAAATGTGAATGAGATGAACTCTCCCATAAAGAGGAGGCAGATAGCAGACTGGATCAAAAGTCAGAACTCTACAATCTGTTGTTTACAGGAAACACATTTAAAACAGGGAGATACATACAGAGTAAAGGTAAAAGGCTGGAGCAGAATCTATTATGCTTCAGGTGAAGTTAAAAAAGCAGGGGTAGCCATCCTTAGATTAAGCAAAAGCAAAGATTGATCTAATTAAAAGAGATAAGGAAGGAAAATATATCTTGCTTACAGGTACTATAGACAATGAAGCAATATCAGTATTAAACATATATGCACCAAGTGGTATAGCATCTAACTTCCTTAAAGAGAAGCTAAGAGAGTTGCGAGAAGAAATAGACAGCAAAACTATAATAGTGGGAGATCTCAATATTGCACTCTCAGATTTAGATAAATCAAATCAGAAAACAAATAAGAAAGAAATTAAAGAGGTAAATAGAATATTAGAAAAATTAGGCATGATAGATCTCTGGAGAAAACTGAATGGTGACATAAAGGAGTATACTTTCTTCTCAGCAGTTCATGGAACCTACACAAAAATTGACCATATATTAGGACATAAAGACCTCAAAATTAAATGCAGGAAGGCAGAAATAGTAAATGCTTTCTTTTCAGACCACAATGCAATAAAAACTACATTCAACAAAAAGTTAGGTGTAAATAGATCAAAAAGTAATTGGAAACTAAATAATCTCATCTTAAGGAATGATTGGGTGAAACAGCAAATTATAGACACAATTAATAATTTTACTCAAGATAATAACAACAATGAGACATCATATCAAAATGTATGGGATGCAGCCAAAGCAGTAATAAAGGGAAATTTTATATCCTTAGAGGCTTACTTGAATAAAATAAGAGAAGATCAATGAATTGGGCCTGGAACTTAAAAAAATTAGAAAAAGACCAAATTAAAAACCCCCAATCAATTACTAAACTTGAAATTCTAAAATTAAAAGGAGAAATTAATAATATAGAAAGTAAAACAAACTATTGAACTAATAAATAAAACTAAGAGTTGGTCTTATGAATAAACCAATAAAATTGATAAACCTTTGGTAAATCTGATTAGAAAAAGGAGAGAGGGAAATCAAATTGGCAGTCTTAAAAATGAAAAAGGAGAACTTACCACTGATGAAGAGGAAATTAAAGAAATAATAAGGGGTTACTTTGCCCAACTTTATGCCAATAAATTTGATAACCTAAGCGAAATGGATGACTACCTCCAAAAATATAGGCTTCCCAGATTATCAGAGGAGGAAGTAAATTGCTTAAATAGTCCCATTTCAGAAAAAGAAATAGAAAAAGCTATTAATCAACTCCCTAAAAAAAAATCCCCGGGACCAGATGGATTTACATGTGAATTCTACCAAACATTCAAAGAACAATTGCCCCAATGTTTTATAAACTATTTGAAAAAATAGGGAATGAAGGAGTCCTACCAAACTCCTTTTATGACACAGACATGGTACTGATACCTAAACCAGGTAGGTTGAAAACAGAGAAAGAAAATTATAGACCAATCTCCCTAATGAATATTGATGCTAAAATCTTAAATAAGATATTAGCAAAAAGACTACAGAAAATCATCCCCAGGATAATTCATCATGATCAAGTAGGATTTATACCAGGAATGCAGGGCTGGTTCAATATTAGGAAAACTATCAATATAATTGGCCATATTAATAATCAAATTAACAAAAAACATATGATCATCTCAATAGATGCTGAAAAAGCATTTGATAAAATCCAACATCCATTCCTATTAAAAACTCTTGAGAGTATAGGAATAAATGGACTTTTCCTTAAAATAATCAGTAGCATCTTTTTTAAAACCCGCAGTAAGCATCATATGTAATGGGGACAAACTGCAACCATTCCCAATAAGATCAGGAGTAAAACAAGGTTGCCCACTATCACCGTTACTATTTAATATTGTATTAGAAATGCTAGCTTTGGCAATAAGAGTTGAGAAAGAGATTAAAGGAATAAGAATAGGCAATGAGGAAACCAAATTATCACTCTTTGCTGATGATATGATGGTATACTTAGAGAACCCCAGAGATTCTACCAAAAAGTTATTAGAAACAATCTACACCTTCAGCAAAGTTGCAGGATATAAAATAAACCCACATAAGTCATCAGCATTCTTATATATCACTAACAAAACCCAACAGGTAGAGTTACAAAAATAAATTCCATTTAAAGTAACTACTGATTGTATAAATTATTTAGGAATCTATCTGCCAAGGGAAAATCAGAAATTTTATGAGCAAAACTACAAAACACTTTCCACACAAATTAAGTCTGATCTAACCAACTGGAAAAATATTAAATGCTCTTGGATTGGACGAGAAAATATAATAAAGATGACAATACTACCTAAATTAATCTACTTATTTAGCGCTATACCAATCAGCCTCCCAAAAAACTACTTTGATGAATTAGAAAAAATAACAACAAAGTTCATATGGAAAAACAAAAGGTCAAGAATTTCAAGGGAATTCATGAAAAAAAAAAATCAAATGAAGGTGGCCTAGCTGTACCAGATCTAAAATTATATTATAAAGCAGCAGTTACTAAAACCATCTTGTATTGGCTAAGAAATAGACTAATTGATCAATAGAATAGGTTAGATTCAAAGGACAAAACAGCAATAACTTTAATAATATAATGTTTGACAAACCCAAAGACACCAGTTTCTGGGATAAGAATGCATTATTTGACAAAAATTGCTGGGAAAATTGGAAATCAGTATGGCAGAAACTAGGCATCGACCCACACTTAACACCATACACCAAGATAAGGTCAAAATGGGTTCATGACCTAGGCATAAAGAATGAGATTATAAATAAATTAGAAGAGCATAGGATAGTTTACCTCTCAGACCTGTGGAAGAAGGAGGAATTTATGACCAAAGAAGAACTAGAGATCACTCTTGACCACAAAATAGAAAATTTTGATTATATCAAATTGAAAAGTTTTTGTACAAACAAAACAAATGCAGACAAAATTAAAAGGGAAACAATAAGCTGGGAAAACATTTTTACAATCAAAGGTTCTGATAAAGGCCTCATTTCCAAAATATATAGAGAATTGACTCTAATCTATAAGAAATCAAACCATTCTCCAATTGATAAATGGTCAAAGGATATGAACAGACAATTCTCAGACGAAGAAATTGAAACTATTTATAGACATATGAAAATATGCTCCAAATCATTATTAATCAGAGAAATGCAAATTAAGACAACTCTGAGATACCACTACACACCTGTCAGATTGGCTAGAATGACATGGAAAGATAATGGGGAATGTTGGAGGGGATGTGGGAAAAGAGGGACACTGATGCATTGTTGGTGGAATTGTGAACACATCCAGCCATTCTGGAGAGTAATTTGGAACTATGCTAAGAAAGTTATCAAACTGTGCATACCCTTTGATCCAGCAGTGTTTCTACTGGACTTATACCCCAAAGAGATACTAAAGAAAGGAAAGGGACCTGTATGTGCCAAAATGTTTGTAGCAGCCCTGTTTGTAGTGGCTAGAAGCTGGAAAATGAAAGGATGCCCATCAATTGGAGAATGGTTGAGTAAATTGTGGTATATGAATGTTATGTAATATTATTGTTCTGTAAGGAATGACTGGCAGGATGAATACAGAGAGGACTGGCGAGACTTTCATGAACTGATGCTAAGTGAAATGAGCAGAACCAGGAGATCATTATATACCTCAACAATGATATTGTTTGAGGATGTATTCTGATGGAAGTGGATCTCTTCGATAAAGAGAGCTTTAACTGATCAAAGATGGACAGAAGCAGCTACACCTAGAGAAAGAACACTAGGAAATGAATATAAACTGCTTGCATTTTTGTTTTTCTTCTTGGGTTATTTATATCTTCTGAATTCAATTCTCCCTGTGCAACAAGAAAACTGTTCAGTTCTGCACACATATATTGTATCTAGGATATACTCTAACCCATTCAACATGTAAAGGACTGCTTGCCATCTGGGGGAAGAGGTGGAGGGAGGGAGGGGAAAAATCGGAACAGAAGTGAATGCAAGGGATAATGCTGTAAAAAATTACCCTGGCATGCGTTCTATCAATAAAATTTATTTTAAAAAATTAGGAATGGATATTGAAATTTATCAAATGCCTTTTCTGTATCTATTGAGATGATCATATGGTTTTTGTTTGTTTGGTTATTGATATAGTCAATTATGCTAATAGTTTTCCTAATATTGAACCAGCCCTGCATTCCTGGTATAAATCCTACTTGGTCATAGTGTATTGTCCTGGGAATGATTTTCTTTAATCGTTTTGCTAATATTTTATTTAAGATTTTAGCATCAATATTCATTAGGGAGATTGATCTATAATTTTCTTTTTGTTTTCAACCTAGCTAGTTTAGGTATCAGTACCATGTCTGTGTCATAGAAGGAATTTGGTAGGACTCCTTTAATCCCTATTTTTTCAAATAATTTATAAAGCATTGGAATTAATTGTTCTTTAAATATTTGGTAGAATTCACATGTAAATCCATCTGATCCTGAGGATTTTTTATTAGGGAGTTGGTTAATAGCTTGTTCTACTTCTTTTTCTAAATGGGACTGTTTAGGATATGTACTTCTTCCTCTGTTAATCTGGGCATGCTATATTTTTGAAGGTATTCTTCCATTTCATTTAAGTTGTCGAATTTATTGGCATAAAGTTGGGCAAAGTAACTCCTAATTATTGCTCTAATTTCCTCTTTGTTAGTGGCAAGTTCTCCCTTTTCATTATAAAGACTAACAATTTGATTTTCCTCTTTCCTTTTTTAAATCAGATTTACTAAGGGTTTGTCTATTTGGTTGGTTTTTTCATAGAACCAACTCTTAGTTTTATTAATCAATTCAACAGTTTTTTTTTTTTTACTTTCAATTTTATTGATCTCTCCTTTTATTTTTAGAATTTCAAGTTTAGTGTTTGACTGGGGGTTTTTAATTTGTTCCTTTTCTAGCATTTTTAGTTGCAAGCCCAATTCATTGTTCTTCTTTTCCTCTATTTTATGCAAGTAGGCCTCTAGAGATATGAAATTTCCCCTTATTACAGCTTTGGCTGCATCCCACACATTTTGGTGTGACATCTCATTATTGTCATTTTCTTGGGTGACGTTTTTAATTATGTCTATAATTTGCTCTTTCACCCAATCATTCCTTATTATGAGATTATTTAGTTTGCAATTATTTTTCGTCTATTTTTCCCCTGGCTTTTTGTTGAATGTAATTTTCATTGTATCATGGTCTGAAAAGGATGCATTTTCTATTTCTGTCTTACTGCATTTGGGTTTGAGGTATATATGTCCTAATATATGGTCATTTTTTGTATAGGTTCCATGAACTGTTGAGAAGAAAGTGTACTCCTTTCTGTCTCCATTTAGTTTTCTCTAGAGATCTATCATATCTAACTTTTCTAGTATTCTATTTACCTCTTTGCCTTCTTTCTTATTTATTTTGTGGTTTGATTTATCTAATTCTGAGAATGCAAGGTTGAGATCTCCCACTATTAATGTTTTGTTGTCTATTTCTTCTTGCAGCTCTCTTAATTTCTCTTTTAAGAATTTAGATGCTTCATCACTTGGTGCATATATGTTTAATACTGATATTGCTTCATTATCTATGCTCCCCTTTAGCAAGATACAGTGCTCTTCCTTATCTCTTTTAATTAGATCAGTTTTTGCTTTAGCTTGATCTGAGATCAGGATGGCTACCCCTGCTTTTTTGACTTCACCTGAAGCATAGTACATTCTGCTCCAACCTTTTACCTTTACTGTGTAGGTATCTCCCTGCTTCATGTGTGTTTCTGTAAACAACATATTGTAAAATTCTGGCTTTTAATCCATTCTGCTAAGCATTTCCTCTTTATGGGGGAGTTTACCCTGTTCATAGTTATGGTCAAAATCACCAATTCTGTATTACTTGCCATCTTGTTAACCCCTGTTTATGCTTTTCTCCCTTTTTTCTTCCTTATCCCCCTCCCTAGTATTAAGCTTGTGAGCACCACTTGCTTCTCACACCCCTCCCTTTTTAGTATCTCCCCCCCGCTTTAGATTTCCTCCCCCAATTTTACCCCTTTCCCTCCCGTTTCCGTATTCCCTTCTGCTTAGCTTATTCCTTCCCTTTTCACTTTACTCTTCCCACTTTTCAATGCGGTGGGAGAAGTTTCACCATAAATTGAATGTCTAAAATTTTTCTCTTTAAGCCAATTCTGATGGCAGTAAGATACCCACTACATTCATCCCCCTCCATTCTTTCTCTCAGATATAATAGGTTTCCTTTGCCTCTTCGTGAGATGCAGCACCCCCACTTTCCTGCTTTTCTGATACAATGTCCTTTCCATCTCTAGTTTCAAGAACAAGGTATACATATATTCTTTATATATCTGTATAGCATAAATATACTTCACAAGATTTCTTTTTGCCTTATTAGGTTTCTCTTGAGTTCTATATTTGTAGATCAAACTTTTTGTTAAGTTCTGATGTTTTCATCAAAAATGGGCGAAATTCACTTATTTCATTGAATGTCCATCTTCTTCCCTGGAAAAAGATGCTCATTCTGGCTGGGTAAGTTATTTTTGGTTGCATACCAAGTTCCTTAGCTTTTCAGAATATCATATTCCAAGCCCTTTGATCCTTTAATGTGGATGCTGCTAAATCCTAGGTAATCCTTATTGTGGCTCTTCAATATTTGAATTGTTTTTTTTTTTCTAGCTGCTTGCAGTATTTTTTCTTTGTCTGATAGTTCTGGCATTTGGCCACTATGTTTCTTGATGTTTTGATTTTAGGATCCCTTTCAGTAGGTGATTGATGAATTCTTTCAATGTGTATTTTACCCTCTGTTTCTGTGACTTCTGGGCAGTTCTCTTTGATAATTTCCTGGAAAATAGTGTCCAGGTTCTTTTTTTTTTCATCTATTTTTCTGGGAGTCCAATAATTCTCAGATTGTCTCTCCTAGATCTATTTTCTAGGTCTGTTGTTTTTCCAAGAAGGTATTTGGCATTTTTGTCCATTGTTTCATTTTTTTTTTTTTTAGTTTTGCTTGACTGATTCTTGTTGTCTCCTTGAGTCATTCAATTCCATTTGCTTGATTTTGATTTTCAGTGAAGTATTTTATTCATTCACTTTTTTATATCTTTTTCTAATTGTCCAATTGAGTTTTTAAATGAGTTGTTTTGTTCTATGGATTTTTTTTTTCATTTTGGCAAATTTATTTTTTAGAGAGTGTTTTTTCTGTTTCCAATACACTAATTCTGTTTTTCAAGGATTTGATTTCTTTATCCACTCTGTCTTTAAATGAGTAGGATGATTTCTCTAGATTCTCTTACCAAGCCTCCCTTTCTTTTTCCCATTTTTCTTCTGGCTCTCTTGTGAGAGCTTTTTAAATTTTTTGTATGAGATTCATTTGGGTTGAGGAACAGATGATCTCCTCCTTTGGGAATTCACCTGGATACAATCTGTTTTTAGTCTCCTCGGGGTTTAGAATCTGCTCTCTATCCATATAGAAGCTGTCAATGGTTAAGGTCCTTTTCAATTTTTTGCTCATTTTGTCAGAGAAGAATCAAAAACAAACTAGCAAAGAAAAAAAGAAAAAAAAATCCAAATGGAATTTCTTCTTCTTCTTCTTTTTTTTTTTTTGGGGGGGGGAGAGCTGGGTGGTGTTACTGAGCTTCCTCTACAGACTGAGGGGGGGCGGCAGCGAGGCACTAATGGGACAGCGAGGGGCTGTGTTATGCCTGCATGCTGGGACTCTGGGAGCGTGCTGAGACATTGTGGGGGAGGGGTGGCCAGGTCCTGAGAGACTCCAGCTGTTCTCGGTTTTATTCTTCACCCCCCTTGTTTTTAGCTTGTCTGCTGGCTTGCTGCCAGGGCAAAGTATCCAATCCTGTAGCAAAGCTCTTCCCCTAGAGAAGGCTGAGATCACACCCCACCCCATTCAGGTCTGCTCGGCTGTGAGCTGCCTTCGGAGCTCTTGCTGCTGCTGCCTGCCCTCAGCCTGTGGCCAGATGTAAAACTGTCCTTGTCCTTGAGCAAAAACAGACCTTTCCTGGTGAATTTCAAGGATGTCTTCTTTTGGTAATTTTTTGTGGGAGTTTTTTCAGCCAAGCATTAATTCAGAGAATTATCATGAAATGAATTCTGAGAGAAAGCACAGAACTTACACAGTTGGGTGTCTCCTCTCCACCATCTTGGCTGGAAGTCCCCAAAGGTGGCCAATTTCATTTTTAAAGCATTCTTCCCTTCATTATTATTATTATTATTATTATTATTATTATTATTATTATTATTGTATTTCCCTTTGTCCCTTTCTCAATTCTTTTTGTAATTTTTCCTCTATCACTCTTACTTGATCTCAAAATCTCCTTTGAGCTTTTCCATGGCCTGATCACAATTCTTATTTTTCTTAGAGGCTTTGGATGTAGGAGCTTCGACTTTGTTATCATCTTCTGAATGTGTTTGGATCTTCCTTGTTACCATAATAACTTTTAATGGTCAGACACATTTTTTGGTTGTTTTGTTTTGTTTTCTGTCTATTTTCTGAACCTATTATTCAGCTTTTAACTCTTTGTTAAAGTAGGCTCTGTTTCCAGTATGGAGGGTGCATTGTCCCAAGTTTCAGGAGTTTTGTCCTGCTGTCTTTAAAAATTCTTCTATGAATCTGACCATAAGCTGTCTTTTCTGCCCTGGAGATATTAGGTGTTTCCATGCTCCACTGTAGCTGCAAGATCTAGTGTACTGGCTGGGGCTGGGGCTCAACTGACCCAGGCTGCTCTGAGATTACACACCTGACTCCCCTTTTATTACCACAGACCCACTTCACTGATCTTTTGAATTATCCCAGGTGTCCTGGGCCTGAGAGATCCAGCATTGTTGCTGATTCAGTGTTTCCACCTTGCTAACACTATAGTGTGAGCTGGGCCTGGGCTAAAATTGCACACTGAGCTCCTACTCTGGTTTCACAGACTGTTTCTGCTAATATTCCAGGCCTCCATTGGTACCTTGAAAGCTTGAAAACCACCAGTATTGACACTGATTCAGTGTTCAAGCCAGGCCATGGCTTGGGATGCACTAGTGCACTGTCTCCTGGGAGTATGTAGTGGACTCCCATTCTATGTTACAGACCTTTTCTGATGAGCTTCTAAGTTGATCTCAGCTGGAAAATGTTCTACTCTGTCTTTTTTGTGATTCTGATGCTCTAAAATTTGTAGCAGTTTGGGGGAGACATTGGGCAAGTTTCTGCCACCATCTTGACTCCCAAATACTTAATATTTTAAGTCCGTAGTTATTTTAAATATAATATCTCTTGCTTTGGGGTTTTGTGAGTAATATTTAGAAATGCTAATTATTTATATCAGTTTATCTTTTATCCTGAAACTTTTATAAAGTTGCATTTTATTTCAAATAATTTTTTAAATTCATTCTTTAGTGTTCTCTAAGTATGTTATCATATCGGCAAAAAGATATTTTGGTTTCCTTGCTGCCTATTCTGATTTTTTCATATTATTTTTCTTTGCTTATTGATAAAACTAACAATTCTAGTACTATTGTGAATAATATTGGTGTTAGTGGACATCTGTGTTTCACTCTTTTCTGTTAGTGAACTTTTCTCATTAGGAGAATATTATTTTCATTAAATATACTAATTACTAATGGTTTTAGACACTACTTATTATTTAAGGAAAAATTTTATTCATATGGTATCTATGTTTTTAAATAGAAACAGGTGCTATATTTTGTCAAAAAGTTTTTTTTCCCTGAATGTATTCAGATAATCTTATGATTTCTGCTGATTTTGTTAATCATATGGCCAATTATGCTGATACTTTTGCACTAATATTCTTAAGTTATTTCTTTTTGTGTACTTAGATTTATCCAGTTCTTAGAGAAGGAGGTTTAGATCCTCTACCAGTACAGTTTTGCAGAACATTTTTTCCTGTAACTTTCTTAAGTTCTTTTCTAAGCATTTGGATGCTATAATAATTCATTCATATATATTTAGCATTAATATTGCTTCCTTCTCTATAGTATAATTTAGCAAGATGAAATTTCCTTCATTATCTCTTTTAATTAGATCTGTTTTTGCTTTTGCTTTCTCTGAAATCAGGATTGCTACCCCTGTTTTTATTTTTTTTTTAATTTCAGTTGAAACAGAATAGATTTTGCCCAAATCTTTTTCCTTCACTCTGTGTATGTCTCTGCTTCATGTTTGTTTCTTGTAAACAGCATATTTTAAGATTCTGATTTATAATCCACTTTGTTATCTGTTTCTGTTTTATGGGAGAATGGATCTCATTAACATTCAGTTTGGATTACAAACTGTGAATTTTCCTTTATCCTTTTTTTTTCTCATTTATAATTTTTTCTCTTTTCACCCAGTCCTTCCTCACTGGTGTTTTGTTCCTGATCACTGAACCCCTCAATCTGCCCTCTCTTCTACCACATATCATATTTTTTCTTTCCTTTTCACCCAGCTATTTCTGCCCTCCCTTTTATCCACCACACTTGCTTCTCTTTCCCCTTTCTCCTTCTATTTCTTTATTGGGTTAGATAATTTTCCTTATCTTTACAAACAATGCTTACCTTTCCTTTATTATAATAGTCCTTTGGTGTCTTTTTCATGTGATGTACTTTATACCATTTTGCCTCCCTTTTCCCACTTCTAGTGCAATCCTTTTCCATCCCTTAGTTTCTTTTAATATCTTCCCCTGAAAATTAACTTATATTCACACCCTCTATCTATATACACTCCTTCTAATATCCTAATAAAGATACATTTTTTTCAAGAAGTAAAGATATCATCTTCCTGTGCAGGAATGTAAACAATTAATTTTTGAAGAAATTTTTTTTTCTTTCTATTTACCTTTTTATGCTTCTCTTGAATGTTGTATTTGAAGAACAAAAATTTTGTTTAGCTCTTGGTCTTTTCATTATAAATGATTGAATGTCATCTAGTTGAAAAAACTGTTATCCTCTGAAGGGCCATAGAATAGTTGATATGGGTTTGCTTCCTGAAACCTCCAGGACAAATGTCACTAGCAGAATAGAGGTCTGTACACATTGTGTACAACATTATTCCTTGTTCTGACAAAGCTTTTTGAGATTGTCAGTTATGCAGGTTTGTGCAAAATTTTGGTGAAATATGACTGCCTTAAAAAATTCATTGCTATCATATTTTAGCTTCAGGTTTGCTTAGGTTCTAGGTAACGGACTATTCTCTCAAGCTTTCCCATGTACCTATGTAGTAAAGCAAGTTTCTATGTTTGTTCCCATTCTTTTTAGCCTAATGTTTTCAGGAATGTTATCAGATATCTTCAGTGAGAATGAAAATGGCATCACATTTAATTACCATGTTAATGATAAATTATTTAACTTGAAAAGATTTCAAGCTAGAATTAAAGAGCATGGAGAGTTAGTACATGAGTTTTTTTTGCACAGATGGTTGTGCACTCAATGTAGCCTCTGAGGTCAACATACAGCAACATATGGATCAAGTGTCTCCTGCTTGCAATAATGTTGGCCTGAAAATTAACACCAAGAAAATATAGATTGTTCATCAATCAGAACCACATGGTCTACACATGCAATCAATGATTACACCAACTGGAGAAATATTGAAGGTTGCGGTTAAGTTCACTTACTTATCTTTGCAGTATATATCCCAGAGCTGTACATTAGATGATGAGTTTGACACATACTTACCACATCTAGCTCATTGTTTGGGAGATTCTGAAAAAGAGTTTGGGTGAATTTTGCCCACTATACTGAAGGTCTACAGAGCCATTGTGCTTAACTCATGGTTGTGTGTCTGTGAGACTTAGAAAACCTACCAACATGCCAGGACATTTAATTTTGTCCATTTGAATTATTTTAGCAAGTTTCTAAAGGTCATCTGAAAAGATACAGTACTAGACACTGAAACCTTTTCTCAAGATAAATTGCCAAGCATTTAACTCCATTGAGGAGCAACTCTAATGCACTGATCACATTGTTTGAATTCCAAACATTTGTTTTACTTAAAGAATTCACATAAAATAATTCTTATATTGTGTTCAGAAGTGATACAAGAACAATTTTAAAGTTTCTCTGAAAAAACTTAGGAGTTGATTATATGACATTAGAGACACTGGCAAAAGATTGTCCAGAATGGTGTGCCTGCATCAAAAAAAAAAAAAAAAAAAAAAAAAAACATGTGTACTACTTGAATGAAGCATACTTGCCTTATCTCAAAAGAAACATGAAATATGCATGTTCAGAGACATCTTTACTCCAAATATTCACGTGAACTATTTATGCCCAACATGTGGTAGTTCCTTCTAAGCTTATATTGGTTGGATCAGGTAGACCATACACATTCTATATTGATTCAACATAGTAATGCCATTTTGGTTCTCCTTGAGAATAGAGGGAAACATTCAATTGTATCTCAGAGGCAACATTTGAATCCAGATCTTCTATACTTTGTGTCTGATTCTCCATCCACAACCATGCATGTGTGTGTTTATACATGTAGAGCCATGTACCTTTGTGTCATCATGTGTGCCTCCTTCCCTACTACATAATAAGGATTCATTTACAGACAGAAAATATTTTTTCATTTACAATCACTTGCCTTATGTCTGTAGTCAGAAGAGCCTTAGAGAAAGTCACTCAATGATTACAGATCCATAGGAAAATAACTTCAGTATATATATATATCAGGATCATGATACTGTTGCAGTAAGATGTAATCAATAGAACATTTCATATAAGTTTTATTCATTATCAATATTTATAAATGAAATGAAACAGGAATAATGCAGAAAATTTCTCTTGGCACCAATTAATTAGTCAATCAATCATTAAGTTAACAGTGTCTTGGACTCCCTGACATTTGGGGGAAAAAAATTCCAAATGATTTGCTGAATATTCAAATTCAAATTCAGCATGCCAAGAAATAAAACACATACCTCTGAGAATATGAAGAGAGAAAGGCATTGGCTTGGGGAAATATTTTGACTCAGTATGAAACATTATTAATGACTGTGGAATCTAGCCAGGTAGAGGAAACCATCTGGGCACTGACTCAGCCTCCTAATCATCATGTGTTAGTAATGACTTCAGTCTGAGCAATAGTTTTTACCTTTCTTTCCATAAAAAGGTAAAAATGGAACTAAAATAATCCTCCAATTCATAGTGATCAAGAAAGAAAACATAAAGGGAAATAAAGGACTACCCATAGCCTGTTTTTAATATAGACTACATGATAGAGAATCTAAGTGAAGATAAATGGACAAAGTATTTTTACAAAACTTGACTCACAAGATAAACATTTAAAATAATCTATTTCTATAAAAACGCTAAATTTTCATTTTCAGATTATGGAAATAGATTTAAAGGACACTTTGAAAGATTCTTCCAGTTTAAATTCTAAATTTCATACATGAAATAAAAGGGAAAGAGACTTACCCAAGGTCACATAAATTCTAAGTAGCAGACTTCTTACTGTAATTCAGGTTCTCATGCTTCAAGTTGATAACACTTTCTATTATCAGTCAATAAGCATTTATTAAATTTTTACTATGTGTCTAACACAGTGCTGAGCTAAAAGAATATCAATAAAAGCAACAACATTGTTCCTGTCCTCAAGCAGCAAACAAGTCATAATTATAGGCATTCAAGATATAGTTAATGTAAAATAGGAGAAAAATTGGGAAAGGCATTATAGGGGGCCATGAAAGTAGGGGCGTATTGATTTGAATCTTGAAGAAATTTAAGGAGTTGTGTGTGTGTGAAAATCAGGTAGTGAAAAACAGATGAATTCTGGAGTAAATAAAAGGAAGCAAGGTATACATGTCTTAAAAGCTATCACCATATAAAAACTACACTTTTTGTAATTTTAAATATATTATTTATACATTTTAAATTTGGGGTTATAATTTTAAATGTTTGTGAAAAAGCAGTACAAATCCCCCAAACCATTAATTATCGTGTGATACTTTAAAAAAAATTGATAAAATACAACATTAGAGGGTAAAATACAAAATAAGATATTCTAAGGAAATGTGAAAACAGAGGATTAGAGTCTGCTACGTATATTGTAGGACAATTTAATTGATTGTTTAATCTGGAAAAAAGAATAAATAGGTGGAGAGGAAATAGCACAGTGAGGGTAGTGATAGTAATGTTTTTGTTATTATCATTGTTTTTGGCAATGGTGTGTGTGTGTGTGTGTGTGTGTGCGCGCGCACTTAAGTGAACATATACTAATAGGGTAAGGTGATAAGAGGTGGATATTATCTTTCTCAGAGTATTTTAGAAGTGGGATTGGAATTTTATTTTTTTTTATTGGAACAAAGGCAGTAATTGACACATATTGTAGAGAGACACATGTTAGCACAATATAATGAAAACTTGCTTTATAGTGATTGGAAAGTTAATTGAGCTCTATTATAGAAAATTAACAGTTTGCTTCTGTTGGAAAACTTAAAGTCAGCTGCCCCTCTTGGGATGTTTTGTAGAAGAAAATTGGAATTTCTCCTCAGCTATGGATTGGACCCAATGACCATTGAGGTTTCTTATTGCTCTTAGCATTTATGATTTTGTGGAATACATAATGTTATTTAATGTAGTATATAAAATTTTCCATTACCTCATTTATTGGAAGTTATGTCCTGGATATCCCTATTGAATTTAATTAATTAATTAATTTTCCCCCTGAATTTATTTTATTTGAAGAAACAGAATAAGCAAAAATAAAAGAAGAAAGGCAATATCACAAACAAAATGAAACAAAACAAAAGAGAATATTATCATGCCCAGCAGAATATCAGAGAAGATTCAAAATATATAACAAATACCAATTTAAGAAAGTATATATGTGTATGTGTGTGTGTTAGAAGAAATGATATTCATGAATGTATATCTTTTCTTTACTTCCTTGGAAATTGTTCTTTTATTCTCTGCTGAACACCTTATTTGTTCTTTTTCCTATAGTTTTTCCCCCCAGTACCCCAAGCAGACTATAATTAAGAAAGGATACATTTATATATACAAATATAGATGTACACATACACATAATACATATATACATGGATTCACATATCTCCTTTTCATCCCCTCCACTACACCCAAGCACATTGCAGTTAAGAAAAGACATATTTATATATTCATATCCATTTCTGTATCTATATCTATATATATACATACATACATATATACTTACCTTATGTACACACTTGTCTTTCCTATCACTGCTAACTTTTTCATTGAATTCTACTCCATAAGTTGGCTTACTATGACTTAACCTCCTCCTCCCCATCCCAATCTCATCCTGGGATCCCTCTCTCTCTTTTTTTTTTTTTATTTGCTCACTCTTTGTTTGCCATCCACTTATCCCTTCTCCCTTATTTCTTTATAGATTTTGGAGGGTGCAGGTTTTCATCCATGTGAACTTATAATGGGGCTTCCATTTTCCATTTCCTGCTTCACATCTTGGAAATTGGTTCTTCAGTGGATTTTTGGCTCAACCCATTTTGGTACTTCAAGTGATTTCTATGATTTTAACTCAGACTATGCCTTTCCCCAACAAGAGCCTTTTATTGGTTGAATTCAATAATATTTTATATTGCTATGACACCAGATCCTACCCTAAAAGGAGAAGAATTTTTAATAATACAATATAGATGCAAAAGGAAAAAAAATGATAAATTCTTGGACCTCTGAGGCTCCCTTCTTTGCTTGCATTAGTTCTCACTTACATCTTTCCTCTGGGATAGTGTACAATTTAACAGAATTCTTACCAAGATGAACAAGTGATGGCAGCAATGTTGATTGCTCTCTAAGGCTTAAAGTTCAAGGTTTAATATAATCATTCAGTAAAGAGTTGTGATAATGATTTTATATATATATATATGTGTGTGTGTGTGTGTGTGTGTGTGTGTGTGTGTGATATATATATATATATATATAATTATAATGATTAAATCTCATCCTTCTTAAGCTCTCATTAAAGTTCCCTGCAATTTCTGTTGTGAAAACAGTAAAATTTAGCTGAACGAATTTATTTTAAATTTGACCTCATATGATTAACCTTATTAAGATGCCAAAGGAACTGAAAAAAAAACAAAACTAAATTCTAATGTGCTAATTCTATCCTGTTCCATGTTCAAGTATACTGTTTTATTAAGACAACTTCCCAATAGGATTGTGAAATGAAACTCTAATAGTTCCTCTGCAATATTATTGAAATAACTAGCATAATTAGAGCAATAAAGAGTTCTTGAAACATAATAGAAATATCTCCTAGAAAAGAATATTTCAGATGGAAAATTTTCAATCTATATTTTATTTATTATCAATTTTATCCAAATGCTCAGTAATCATTTGTTTGTACCTCAGTACTTGAAATCATTAGATTCATATTTCAGGGTTGTTCATATAAAATGTTTCTTCTTTTATCCCTGTCAAACTTCAAATACAGAGACCTTCAAAAATGAGAAATATATAAGATGAAATCTAATTGGGAGTGGAGAGAGAAAGCCTCATTCATTTTGTCTGCTACTTAAGTTACAGTAAGAATAACATCAAGAAACCTGCAAACAATACATGTACAAGCTAACATAAAAATTTTATCCATATCCATATCTATAAAAAATTTGTAGGACATTTAATATAAAAAATGGAATCATGATAGCTATTTTTCCCATGAACTAAACCCTATTGAAGGAGATGAGAAAAAGAAAAATAGCTCATCTGAATAACTTAAAGTACTACATTTGAATTTTAGTATTAAAATTATTCAAAACAGTTTACAACTAAAGAAGCTAAGGATCAAACAGATTAAAAATAGAGAAGGGAGAAGGAGAAAGGAAAGGTAATTTTTTTTTTCACTTAGTCTCTTACAATGAAGAGTTTGCATAGTACAGACAAAAATGATGGCAGTGGACAATGATTAAACCTCCTTTTTTTTTCAGGATTGATTAAAAGAAGAGAAACACACTGACGAAGACTCAAGTGGATATAGAAATCTATATTACCCAGTGGGGATGATATAAGATAGGACAGATTAAAAGATAAAGTTTTTGTTGTTATTATTTCTCCTTCATTCATGAGGACCATGACATCAGGGAGGTGATGCTGTGACATGAAAGTGAATTGAATTTAAAGGAAAGAGGACTGTTTGAGGTCATTTGCCTTACTTTCTCCTCCAAAACCTATCTGTATTCAGTGGCCAGTTAAAATCAGGAAGACTGGTGATGGTTCTGAATCCTCTGGGAAACCTAGGTCATTTTAAGTTAAGGTTTTTAACAGATCTCATTTTGACTGAGGCCACATTTATTCAGTGACTTAGAGTAGGTGGTAATAGAGTCAAAGAATAGCCTCTTTGCTAAGTTAATTAAATAAATAAACTTGAAGGGGGATGAGATTCAGGGCCTCTAGTTAAACCAGAAAGGATTACTGTTTACATTAACATAGTCAAAAAGACACAAACAATGACCAATTGTGGGTTGACCTGGGACTAAATATTGACCAATCCAGAATTAGAATGCTTTAGTTTTAGAGGAGATAATAATCAAAATCAAAACAGACTTTGGAGGAAGAACAGAAAAAAAGAAAGAATAAAAATAAGACAATAGGATAGAAAGCAATGTAGAATTAGTCATCATAACTCTGAATGGGAAAAGAATAAACTAATCTATCTATAATGGAAGAAAATAGAAGAAAGAATTAGAAAGCATAATCCAATAATATATTATTTTAAGAGATACACTTGCAAGAAAAAGATAACCAGAGTTTAAATAAAGGATTGTAGCAGCATCTATTATGTTTCATCTAAAGTAAAAAAGCAGGAGTACTAATTATGATTCAGACAAAGCAAAAATAGACATAATTAAAGGAAATAATCAAGGAAACCACACTTTGCTAAAAAAAAAAGGACTATAAACAATGAATCAAAATTTTAAAATGCAAATCTTTCTGATAAAGATATCATTTCTCTTACACACACACACACACACACACACACACACACACACACACAATTTTTATCAATTTGATTTGGTTTAGGAAACCAAATCAAATTGTTAAAAATAAGAGACATTCCTAAATTTATAAATAATCAAGAGATATCAACAAGTAGTGTTTAGAATAAAAGATGAAAGCTATCTCTAGTCCTATGGGAAAAAATATGTTCAAAATCAATATTGATTAGAGAAATGGAAATTAAAACCACCTCATAGTTGATGCAGGTTATGATCCCTTTAAGAACTGATTTATTTCTGATTCCCAACGCCTCCTGATGCATTATCAATCCAGGAATCTAGGACCTTTTGATTCACAAATACTTATCAAAAGCACCCCTTTGAATCCCAATAGAAGATCTGGCCTGCCCTGGCCTCCACCAGGATCTGAGACAACCTGGACTCTCCCAGCCCCCATTCTAATGGTCTGCTCAGGTTTCCCAATCCCCACCAAGCAGTATCAAGCCCCCACTGGAAGCCAAAATGAGCCAACTTGGGACTCCACCCACAAGTCTGGGGTGGGTGGATCTAAATCTCTCATTATAAAAGAGCCAAACTAAAATTCTGTCTTTGCAAAGGGTTGAAACATGCTGTACTCCCAAGGACGCTCTGTCTTCTGGACCCCTGTTTCCGATGTCCTCTTATCTCTATACCTTCATCTATTTCTTTAACTATACTTTAACCTTACTTCCAAACCCCATAATAAACCTCTTTTATCAATCTAGCTTTTCAGGCCTCTAAATTCCTTTACAGGGGACTCTCATGCCACTACTAGATCTCATTTAACTCTTTTTCTTTGCGCCAAATTTAAAGGAGTTGCAGGGGAGCCCTATTTGACTCCCTGTACACTGAACCTGCCACTAGACCTCAATTAAAACCTAATTTCATTTAAGTACCCCATATTTAGACCTCATCAATGTCAATCAGAAATGCCAAATTTTGGAGGGGGTGAGAGAAAATAGGTACTTTAAATCAACTGTCCATGAAATTGTGAAATGATCCAGCCCTTTTGGAGAACAATTTGGGACTTTGCCCAAAACTGCCTATTTTGATCCAAAAACACCACTTATAGCCTGTACTCCAAAAAAACAAAGAAAAGGGGGAAAAAGACTTGCATGTATAAACATATTTATAGAAACTCTTTTTGTGGTGGCAAAGCACAGAAAGTTGAGGGATTGCTCAATAATCGAGGAATGGTTGAACAAATTGTGGCATATAATTTTGATGCAGTATTATTGTCCTATAAGAAATGATGAGGAAAAAAATCCAATAATTATATCAACTTATGTAATGTGAAATAAGAAAAAAACAACAGACATTATATATAGTAATAGCACTGTTGTCATGATGATCCATGGTTAAAGACTTGGTTATACTGATTAATAAAATAAAGTGTGAAAATTCAAAATGACTTGGTTAAAAAACAAAACAACTCCCTATCCATTTCCAAGAAAAAATTATGAATTCTGGGAGCAAAATGTTATATTTTTTTTCACTAAATTACATTTACATGGGAAATTTGTTTTGCATAGTGTCATATGTAAATTTAATTTACATGAATTTGAGTAAGACAGGAAATGATTTTAGAACTGGAAAAATAGGTAAACAAAAATTTCTTACAAATTTATAACCATCACTTACAAAGAACATCCAATATATGAGCCTAAATTTATACAAACTATGTATTAGGAAATGGTCATTCAATTAAAAAAATATTTTGCCTCCAGTTTCCTTTAAATATGAGACTTGAAAAGTTGTTTGCATAATTTTTAAATGAAGTGTACTTCTGCAATACATTTATCATCATTTTGAAAAAATGTGTATGTACAAAGTAAAACTAATGCAAAGAAAAATTCATTTGTCCTTGAATAGCATATAAGTGACAAATAAGAAGTCTAAACTCAATTCTTTTTCTTGATATCTAGAAAAAATATTTTAAAAATCATTTCTAAATTTAAGTACCATTCACAGGAAGCCAATATCAAACACTCCTGATGTCTCAAAGTACGTCCTTGGTATGTATCTGGTTGGATACCTGAGTTGAAAAAGGTCATTTATAAACTTAAGTCATTGCTTACAGTGTGTTTGGGGAATTTAAAAGACTTGCTATTTATTAGACAAAATGATGAAAGTGTGTTAATATACAAGGAGTTAGCATGTCCGATAATTAACTTCCAGTTATTCTATGGTATAACAGAAGTGGAAAGGATACATAAAAACATTTTTAATGTATTAGGGATGATGAGAAAAAAATAGTAAATCAGAAATTAAGATTAAGTATCTGCAAAATATTAATCTCTTTTTAAAAACTACACTAAAATTTAGTTAATTTAAAAAGGAATGAATCACTGTAAGAAATGACCAGCAGGATGATTTCAGAAAGGCCGGGAGTGACTTATATGAAATGATGCTGAGTGAAATGAGCAGGACCAAAAGATCATTATATTGTATATATATTCATCAACAATATTGTATGCTTATCAATTTTCATGGACGTGGCCCTCTTCAACAATGAGATGAATCAAATGAGTTCCAATAGAGCAGTAATGATTGAACTAGCTACACCCAGCAAAAGAACTCGGGGAGATGATTATGAACCACTACATAGAATTCCCAGTCCCTCTATTTTTGTCTGCTTGAACTTTTTATTTCCTTCACATTTTGTATAGTAAATAACTGTATGGACATGTATACATATATTGTGTTTAACTTATGCTTTAACATATTTAGCATGTATTGGTCAACCTGCCATTTGGGGGAGGGGGTGGGGGGAAAGAGGGGAAAAGTTGGAACAAAAGGTTTTGCAACTGTCAATGCTGAAAAATTAGCCATGCATATATCTTATAAATAAAAAGCTATGAAATTAAAAAGGAATGATGCAAATGATCCTCTTTTTAGTATTCTTGTTATTGGAGCTTTCTGCTGTGATACATAATAGCACTAAATACCTATTCTGTTAACTGGTTTACTGTACCAGTCAGACAGGACCTTTGTCACAGATTGATAAAGCTTTTCAGTGAATGTCTGCTTTTATCACAGTGAAACAAATATTGTGAATTTATGAGTCTGTTGTCCCAGCTCCTCTATATCTATAACTTCCTATTGTAACTTTCCTAGAATTGCCTACAATTCTGGAATTGCATCTGGAAATAACACTGTTTCCTTGGTCTCCAGTGGGGATTACTCTTTTCCTTGCCCTCAGCAGATGCTTAGATTGTGGCACATGTCACCAATAGCTCATTTTGAATAGTACTTGGATGATTACATAGATAGCAGGTATAATGGCAAAATTATGGGCCTTGTTGCAAGATTCCTATATGTGGCTTTAGAGTTGCTGAGATAATAAAGGTACTAATCCTGCAGGTGTTCCTTGAAGGTCATAAAATTCTTTGTCAGAACTTAGTGTCATGTTTCTGGTCTTAGTCTATAGAGACTCATTGATATGTTTTGTTTTATTTTATTTTTGCCAACTATGGCAACCCAGAAAAACTAAAAAGCCTGCATAGTCCAACCTGTATCTTTTCATTCTCTTCTAAATGCCTAGCCAAACTCTGGGATTCTAGAATTATCATGAAGTGTTGATGACAGACAAATGATAAAGGAAGTTACTTATCTGGGGATTGACAATGATTTTTTTTTTTAAACTTCAAGTGAGTAATAAAGACATGCTTGGACAGAACATTTGTATCATTTGGAGTTTATATGGGATCAAGCACCACAATTTATAATCATCATCAGCTTCAATAAAGAATTAATAAAAGTATTTATTGTTTGAAATATAATGTTTAAGGCACAATTGGCTGATTATATTCAGATATATTGAGGACAGTTGGCATTTTTTATATGAACACATCAAGTCTTATAGATTCTTTTATTTATACACTATTGCCCCATTCTTCAAACTAAAGGGTTTTATGAGAGCATTCATATTCTAAACTGTTACAATATGAATGTCTCCAAAAATTAAATTATTTTATGTCTTGTTTCATTTTTACAAGATTTGATGAATAGCTTTTCTTTTTATCTACTTCTTATTTTGATTCTTAAAATGTCTGGTATTCTTTTCCATTTGACTAATATTTTTTCATATCAATTTCACTTTCTTTTCTATATTTTCTGTTTATCAGAAGGAACCTAACTTTATAATGTTTTGCTTTTTGATTTCTGCTTTCAAATTCTTTCAAATTCTATATTCTTCAAAATTGGGTGGTGTACAATTTGCAAATTATCATTTTAGGACTAGCTCATATACAAGATATTTAACCTAAATATTATTAGATTTTGAAGGGAATAACTGTAATATGTACATACTGGAAAAGCTATCATCTGGAAGAGAAACAGAAACAGAGGCAGAGAGACAGAGAAAGAAATAGGAAGAGAATGACACACATATACACACAGAGAGGTAGAGAAAGGGAGAGAGACAGATAGAGAGCCAAAGGGACAGAGAGACAGATATGGAGATAGACAAAGACAGAGGCACATAGAGAAAGACAGAGAGACTGAGAAAGAAAACTTTTAAGTGTGATATTTATTTATTGTATCTACAAAAGAGAGGAGCAAAAATCAAAAGGGAGAAATTTAACTGGAGGACAAACCAATTAAATAAGAGGATAAACTTTTAACATAGTTTGAGCTTATAAGCAATGAGATAGGTCATCACGGCAATAGGCGAGGGCTTCATCATAATAAGTTTTCAAGCAACATCTAGAGATACAGTCCTGCATACATCAAAAGAGAAACATGCATTTCATAATTGATGAATGGTCAATTTTCAGATGAAGATTTAAAACCATATGTACTCACATGACAAAAAAATGCAAAGTCGTTACAATTAGAGAAATAGAAAGTAAAACAAATCTGAGGGAGATCTTACATATATCATAATGATTAATATGACAGAAAAGGAAAATGATAAATATTGGAGAGGATGTAGGAAAATTACAACACTAATTCCTTGTTGGTTTTGTGAATTTATTCAATCTGGAGAGTAATTTGAAATTAGGCCCAAAGGATTATAAAGCTGTACATACACTTTGACCAAGCAATGTGTCTACCAAGTCTTATCTCAAAGAGAGCATTAAAAAATGGAAAAGGACCCACTTGTACAGCAGGGCTCTTTGTGGTGCCAAAGAATTGGAAATTTAGGGAATGCCTATCAATTGTGGAATGGCTAAACAAATTGTAGCATATGAATTTGGTGAAATACTATTGTTCTATAAGTAATAGTAATCAAGTGAGTTTCAGAAAAAAAAAAAAAAAAACTCAAAGACTTTCGTGAACTGATGTTGACTGAAGTGAGAGAACTAGGAGAAGAATTTTGCACACTGACAGGAACATTGCGTATCTGACCAGCATCATAGATTTTGTTCTCCTCAGCAATACAATGATCTAACACAATTTTGAAGACATATGATGAAAAATTTTATCCACAGCCAGATAAAAACTATGGAATCTGAATGGAAATTGTTGCTTTTCTTTCTCAAAATTTTCCCCTTTTGTTTTGACTCATCTTTTAAAACATAACTAACATGGAAATATCTTTATTATGATTGTACGTATGTATGATTGTTTGTCAGCTTTAAAAAGGTTAAGAGAAGAGTACAAGGAAAAAAATGGAAATAAAAATTTTATAAAATATATCAAAAACTAATGAATAAATATTATCACCAAAAGAGAGATTTGATTTCTTATTATTAAAAACAAACAAACAGACACTTAACATTATCTCAGAAAAGCCAGCTCAAAATTATTGACTTTGACCCATCATAAATGGGGGACCATTGTCAAATCATTTCATATCTTTGAACATCAATTATATTATCTCTAAAATAGAAATGATATATATTAACTCATACTTGTTTTTGTTATTTTTAATTGATTATTTGCATTTCCAGAGTATACACAGTCATATACACATAATTGTCTTAGAAAAAAATGAAAAAATAGGCAAACATTTATGATTTTCTATAACATATTTGTCATAGTTGTATAATAAAAACCATGGACAACACAAGATCTTAATGTCTATTTATATTATTTACAAATATATTAATAGGGATAATGTAATCTTTGTGGTTAAATATAATGTATCTCACAAGATTCCTTCACAAAATTAAAAATTATTTGTGTAATTAATCTGTAATTGCCCATTTTAAATGAGACATAGAATTGGAAAATATAAATCTTCTTACAGGAGCTTCCTACAGGTATAGCAAATATTCAGAAGAGAATCAAAATAGAAACAGCATTACCTATAATTGCTATAATATACTCTTATTCAGAGGTGATACTTTGCTGAAAGTTTGAAGACATCCAATACAACAATTTCTATTTATTGAGATCTGTGGTTTGTTGAAATCACTCAAAGTCAACTTGCCAAACAATCTTCATATTGTTCTACCTAAACAGCACACAACTGAACATATCAGACAGATATGAGTAGAATAGTATACTACTTTTTTGTTATTTGCTTTATTTTTCATACACATTGCTTTCTGAATTATGTTGGGAGAGAAAAAATCAGAGCAAAAGAGAAAAATCTTGGGTGAGAAAATAAAACGAACAGAAAAAAGTGAATAAAGAGTGTGTTGATTTGCATTCAATATCCATAGTTCTTTTTCTGTTTGCAGATGACATTTTCTATCCAAAGTCTATAAGGATTGGCTTAGATTACTGGATCACTGAATCTCTGAGAAAAATCAAGGCTTTCATAGTTGATCATCTCACATTCTTCCAATTATTGGGTATAATGGTTCTGCTTGTTTCACTATCAGTTCATATAAATCTTTCTAAGCCTTTCTAAAATCAGCTTGTTATTTTTGATAGAACAATAATATTCCATTATTTTCCTATACCATAACTTAGCCAGCCACTTCTTAATTGATGTACATCTATTCATTTTGCAATTTTTTATACCATGAATACTTTTATATACTTTAAAAATGAGACTTTTATCAGAAATACTGGTTCCTATTTAATTTTTTTTTTTAGGATCTATTAACTTCCCTGCTTTCTATCTTTCTTTTTCATTTTGTGATTAGTTTTCTCTGATTCTGAGAGGGGAAAGTTGAGGTCCCCCACTAGAATAGTTTAGCTGTCTATTTCTTCTTGTAACTGTCTTAAAACTTTCTCTAGGAATGTGTCTGCCCTACCACTAGGTGCATACACATTGAGTATCTTTATGGTACATTTTATCAAGATATTCTTTCCCTTCTTATCTAGTTTAATAAAATCTACTTTTACTTTTGCTTTATCTGAGATCAGAATTGCTAACCCTGTTTGTTTGTTTGTTTTTGACTTCAGGTGAAGCATAATAAATTAATTCTGTTTCACATTTTGCATTTACTCTGAATGTATGTCTTCCTGTGTCAAATGTGTTTCATCATATTGTAGGATTTAGTTTTTTAATTCACTCTGTGGACTTCCGGCCAAGACGGTGGAGAGGAAGCACACAGCTGTGTAAGCTCTGCGTTTTTCTCTCAGAATCCATTTCATTACAAGCCTCTGAATTAATGCTTGACTGAAAAAAAAAACCCACAAATAGTTACCAAGAGAAGACATCCTTGAAATTCACCAGGAAAGGTGTGTTTTTGCTTGAGGGCAGGGATGGTTTTAGATCAGGCCCAGGCTGAGGACAGGAAGCGGCAGTGAGAACACAGGAGGCAGCTCACAGCTGAGCAGACCGGAGAGGGGGTGGGGTGTGATCTCAGCTGTCTTTTTTTGCTACAGGACTGGATACTTTGCCCTGGCAGCAATCCAGCAGCCCAGCAGAGAAGTGAAAAACACCAGGGGTGAAGAATACAACCCCAAATAGCTGGAGTCTCTTAGGACCTGGCCACCCCTCCCCCACAGCACACTCTTGGAGTCTCAAAGAGCAAGCTCAGCACAGTCCTACTAGTACCTCGCTGCTACCCCGCAGTCTGTAGAGGAAGCTCGGTAACACCACCCAGCCCCTCCCCTAAAAAAGCAGACTCCATTTAGGGGTTTTTTCTTTTTCTCTTTTTGCTAGTTTGTCTTTGATTCTTCTCTAACAAAATGAGCAAAAAAAATGAAAAGGACCTTAATCCTTGGCAGCTTCTATACACTGAGGAGACTAAAAACAGACTGTCTCCAGGTGAATCCCCAAAGAAGGAGATCATCTGCTCCTCAGCACAGATGAACCTCATAGAAGAAATTAAAAAGGCTCTCACAAGAGAGTTAGAAGAAAAATGGGAAAAGGAGAGGGAGACTTGGCAAGAGAGGCTGGAGAAGTCATCCCACTCATTTAAAGAGAGAGTGGATAAAGAAACAAAATCCTTGAAAAATAGGATTAGTGAACTACAAACAGAAACTAGCTCTCTAAAAAACAAAATTGGTGAAATGGGGAAAAAAAATCCATAGAACAAAAGAACTCAATGGGACAATTAAACAAAAGATATTAAAAAAGTGAGTGAAGAAAATACTTCATTGAAAATCAGAATTGAACAAATGGAATTGAATGACTCGAGGAGACGAGGAGAATCAGTCAAGCCAATCCAAAAAAATCAAACAATGGAAAAGAATGTGAAATACCTTCTGGGGAAAACAACAGATCTGGAAAACAGATCCAGGAGAGACAATCTGAGAATTATTGGACTTCCAAAAAAGTATGTTGAAAAAAAGATCCTGGACACTATTTTCCAGGAAATTATCAAAGAGAACTGACCAGAAGTCACAGAAACAGAGGGTAAAATAGACATTGAAAGAATTCATTGATCACCTACTGAAAGGGATCCTAAAATCAAAACACCAAGAAATATAGTGGCCAAATGCCAGAACTCTCAGAGGAAGGAAAAAATACTGCAAGCGGCTAGAAAAACCCAATTCAAGTATCGAGGAGCCACAATAAGGATCACCTAGCATCTAGCAGCTTCCACATTAAAGGATCGAAGGGCCTGGAATATGATATTCCGAAAGGCTAAGGAACTTGGTATGCAACCAAAAATAACTTACCCAGCTAGAATGAGCATCTTTTTCCAGTGAAGAAGATGGACATTCAACAAATTAAGTGAATTTCACATATTTTTGATGAAAAAGCCAGAACTTAACAAAAAGTTTGATCTACAAATAATAGAACTTAAGAGAAATCTAAAAAGGTAAAGATTAATCTTGGGAACTATATTTCAGCTATAAAGATGTATAAAGAATACATGTATACCTTGTTCTAGAAACTAGATGTGGAAAGGACATTGTACCAGAAATGGGGTGATGTGGGGGTACTGCATCTCAAGAAGAGGCAAAGGAAACCTATTATATCTGAGAGAAAGAATGGAGGGGGATGAATATAATGGGTATCTTACTGCCTTCAGAATTGGCTTTAAGAGAAAAATTTTAGACATATTCAATTTATGGTGAAACTTCTCCCACCTCATTAAAAAGTGAGAAGGGAAAAGTGAAAAGTAAGGAATAAGTTTAGCAGAAGATAATACAGAAACTGGGAGGGAAAGGGGTAAGATAGGGGGAGGAACTCTAAGGCGGGGGGAGAGATACTAAAAAGGGAGGGCTGTGAGGAGCAAGTGGTGCTCACAAGCTTAATACTGGAAGGGAGGGTAAGGGGGAAAGAAGGGAGAACAGCATAAACAGGGTTTAATGAAATGGCAAGTAATACAGAATTGGTCATTTTAACCATAAATGTGAACAGGGTAAACTTCCCCATAAAGAGGAAGCAGTTAGCAGAATGGATTAAAAGCCAGAATCCTACAATATGTTGTTTACAGGAAATACACCTGAAGCAGGGAGATACATGCAGGTTAAAGGTAAAAGGTTGGAGCAAAATATACTATGCTTCAAGTGAAGTCAAAAAAGCAGGGGTAGCCATCCTAATCTCAGATCAAGCTAAACCAAAAATTGATCTAATTAAAAGAGATAGGGAAGAGGACTATATCTTGCTAAAGGGTAGCATGGATAATGAAGCAATATCAATATTAAAATATATGCACCAAGTGGTGTAGAATCTAAATTCTTAAAAGAGAAATTAAGAGAGCTGCAAGAAGAAATAGACAGCAAAACTATAATAGTGGGAGATCTCAATCTTGCACTCTCAGAATTAGATAAATCAAACCACAAAAAATTCACTCTGCTATTTGCTTCTGTTTTATGGGAGAGCTCATCCCATTCACATGTACAGCTATGATTAGCTCTATATCTCCCTCCATCCTATTGTCTCCATTGGATGGATATATGTTTGTTTGCTTTCCATTCTGTCCTTTGTCATGCATTATTTTTACCCATCCTACACCCAACCTTATCTCCTATCACCCCTCCCCTTTCTCTTAGAAGTTTTTTTTTAGCCCATTCCACTCACTACCTTATCTTATATCAACCTTTCCCCCCTTCTCTTACCTTTTTCCCTAGTGTTTCTGCACTCCCCAAGTGAATGATTAAATTATTCCCTCTTAAAACCTAACTGATGAGATCAAGCTTCAAACAAGGCTTATTGCACTCCCTTCTCTCTCTGGATTGTAATAGGTCTTTTACAACTCTTCATTATACTTTTATTATACCTCCCATTTCCTCTTTTTTCAATACAGACTGTTTCTCATGCCTTTTTCTTTGATGTCATTACATCAGGAATCATTCACAACCATACTTTCAGTTCATGTGATATCTCCTCCTGCCATCTGTCCCAGTGACAGATACAGTTCCCAAGAGTTACACATATTATTTTCCTATCTAGGGATGTAAATAGTTTAATCTAGTCTTTGTAGGGGGTAGCTTGCCTGTTCTTTCTAGGAGACAGCCTAGTTTCCAACAATTACATTTCTGAGCCGCTTTATACTACCTTGTATCTAGGGGTTTGATTTGAAAAAAATGGATTACGATTCTTTCAATTCAATCTCTCCTGCCTCTTAAGGTGCATATAGGAAAAAAAATTGTTATTCCAATTATCTCAAAAACAAAGGCTTTCCCCCCTTAACTCTTGAGAGCTAATTCTACAACAGAACACACATGAAGAACACAGGCAAACACAAACCACTGTTTACTTTGTATAGACTGCTTCCTCATTTTGTTCTGTAGCTTAACCTTCTTTTGAAAACCATTTAGTCAACTATCCAAGCAAGATGGATCTTAAAATTCATACTTTAGCAGTATTTTGTAGGAGGATAATGCAAAGACATTTTTACAACTTCCCCTAAATCATGGTTTCTAGAGTGCCAATCAATCACAACTTTCATGATAGGCCAATATATTCAACTTAATAGCTGTGTCAGTGAAATTTTCTGAATACTCAAAACCTCAACCCAGATAATGTAACCAGATCTATTTCAGATTACATAAGCAGAATTAAACCATATGCTTAATATACTACTGAATAATTCTGTGGTTTCCAAAAGAAGTTTGAAAATGCTATAGGGAAAATATTAAAAAAAAAAAATTCTAGCACCAGATGTATATAGGAAATGTGCCATCCAGAATATATATAATGAATTAGAAGACTTTCAGTCAAGGGCAATTGAATTTCACATGTTATGCTGAATGTGCTCAATACCTTTGATTTTTAGCTTCAACCAACACCCTCTGCAAATGTCACAAGCATCCCAGAACATTAATACTTATTCTTTGTAGACAACTAAACATTCTTCTACTGTGCTTAAGAAGCACAATGTATATATCCCAACACTTTGGCATTCAACACATACACCCAAAAAACACTCGCAGGCACACATTCAAAGTCACACACACACACACTCATGGTCATATGTACATATACATGCATACATCCATGCATAGCATAACCTATAGGGAACACTGTTAAATTTGTTTCTTTTTGAAATTCCAGGACCAACACTGACCTGAAGAAAGGAAGAAACAATTATGTTAGCCAGTTAATATGCATAACACTGGATAGATAACACTGTAATCAACACTTGGAAGTCAAGTTGGAGGAATAGATTGAAAATGATTTATAGAGAGACATAGATAGTTCTATCTAACATAGTTAGATATCTAACATATGTTAGAACTAAGAAAATGTGGCGCTCCCCCCCACACACACCCCAAGATAAAGGCACAAGGTGATAATTTAATGTTTGTAGAGGAAAGAAAATAAATTAGCTAAAGTGAAAAACTAGTCAAACATTGAGATAAAATGTGTCTAGCTCTAAAACTAAATACCATATATACTCGTGTAAAAGCCAACCCGAATATAAGCCGAGGCCCCTAATTTTATCCGAAAAATCTGGGAAAACTTATTATATCAGTAGGTTTAGGTAGCGCACTGGTGCCTGCAGAGGAGTAGACTGGATGCCAGTATACGTATGTAGAGTGGTTGCCAGCATTAGTATACAGTATGGTTACCGACTGTGATACTACAGGAACAGCCGCATCACCATAGCAACGGCCAGCCCTATAGTATCATAGTCGGCACTCTCACTGTATACTACACAGCAGGGGGGCATTCAAAGGGATATTTACACATGTTTTATCTAGTGACTCGAGTATAAGCCGAGAAGGGGATTTTCTGCCCAAAAATTGGGCAGAAAAACTCAGCTTATACTTGAGTATATACAGGAGCTATTTGATCATGGGAAAAAAGTGCAGGATCATTATTTCTTAAGATTTAAAATTCTAAAAAGAAACCTTACCAAATATTAGATGAATCTCCTCAGATTGCATTATATTTATGTATTATGATACTGATAAACCAAAAAAAAATCTTTATGAGAAGTGAAAAATAGTATTGATAAGAGTTTTGAAAATCAGGACACAAGATGGTCAGATTCTAATGTTATGTGGAAATCCAACAGTTCTCTATACTTGAATGTATATTTTTTTATTAACTTTGGGAAGTGTCTTCTTGTTGGATTATTCTATTCACTTTTCATCTGATTAAAATGATTCTGAGTAGAGGGATGGATGTTCTTTGTCAGCATTTTAGTCAGGAAATATTTCTGATGGAGGTGTTGAAATATGCAATTCTGTTGAGTTAATCATACTCCTATTAAAAAATTGACATATGTATTTCCCTGTTTCTGGTGTGAAAAACATGCTAAAGTAAAAGTTTTCTTAGTGATTATTTTCTTTCCTTTTCCAAAATTCTTCTGTATTCTATACCAGAGCTTCTTAATTTTTTTCTATTCTTTCGTTACCCCATTTTGCCCAAAAATTTTTTTAACATGATCCTGGGCATATAGGTATATGAAATAAGCATAGAAATCAAACATTTCCTTACATTGAGTAATACTTTTTTAACCTCCATATTTAGTTATGAGAGCCTATGTGGGACTGGTAGCCATAGCTTATGAAAATTGATTCCAGACTATATTTTACATTAAAAAAAAAAAAAAAACTTTAAAAGCCTTAGACAGAAAGCAAATATTATCATGCATTGGACCTCTTGACTCTTGTATTTGAAGAAGCAAAAAAGACTTGTAATTTAATCTTATTTTTTTGTTAATATTTCTATTTCAATGCCTATAGCCAATTTCTTTTTTATTTCACCTTATACATTCTGACAGTGTCAGACTCCAGGGTTATAGCATGAAATTTAGTATCAGTGATAATTTTTATTATACATTTTTTATTGACAAAACATATGCATGGATAATTTTTCAACATTGACACTTAGAAAAACTTTTATTCCAGTTTTTCCCCTCCTTCCCTCTGTCCCCTCCCTTAAATGTCAGGTAATCTCATGCATGTTGAATATGTTAAAGTATATGTTAAATACAATATATGTATATACACACACACACACACACATATACAGTTGCCTTGCTACACAAGAAAAATCTGATTTAGAAAGAAAGTAAACATAACCTGGGGGAGGCGGGGTAGAAATGCAAGCAAACAATTACAGAAAGAGTGTAAATGCTCTGTTGTGGTCTTTCACTGTGTTCTTTCACTGGGTGTAGCTGGTTCTGTTTATTATTGATGAATTGGAACTGATTTGGATCCTCACATTGTTGAAGATAGCCACTTCCATCAGATTGATCCTCATATAATATTGTGGTTGAAGTGTATCTTCTGGTTCTGCTCATTTCACTTAGCATCAGTTCATGGAAGTCTCTCCAAGCCTTTCTTTATTCATCCTACTGGAAATTTCTTTCTTTTTTTTTTTTAAATAACTTTTTATTGATAGAACTCATGCCAGGGTAATTTTTTACAACATTATCCCTTGTGTCTGGAAATTTCTTACAGATCAACAATATTCCATAACATTCATATACCACAATTTACTCAGCCATTCTCCAATTGATGGGCATCCATTCAATTTCCAGTTTCTAGCCACTACGAAAAAGGCTGCCACAAACATTTTGGCACACACTGGTCCCTTTCCCTTCTTTAATATTTAATCATACTTCTGGATCAAACAGTTTGCACAGTTTGACAACTTTTTGATTATAGTTCCAAATTGCTGTGCATAATGGTTGAATCTGTTCACAACTACACCAACAACGCATCAGTGTCCCAGTTTCCCCACATCCACTCCAACATTGAGCATTATCTTTTGCTGTCATCCTAGCCAATCTGAGAAGTGCATAGTGGTATCTCAAAGTTGTCTTAATTTGCCTTTCTCTGATCAATGATGATTTGTAGCATCTTTTCATATAACTAGAAATAGTTTTAATTTCTTAATTCGAAAATTGTCTGCTTATATCCTTTGAACATTTATCAGTTAGAGAATGGCTTAATATATAATAAATTTGAATAAATTCTCTATATATTTTGGAAATGAGGCCTTTTTCAGAAACTTTGACTGTAAAAAATGTTTAATCAGTTTATTGTTTCCCTTCTAATCTTGTCTGCATTAATTTTGTTTGTAGATAAAATTTTAATTTTATATAATAAAAATTTTCTATTTTGTGATCAATAATGAGCTTTAGTTCTTCTTTGGTCACAAATTCCTTTTTCCAATGTAGGTCTGAGAGGTAAACTATCCTATGTTTTTCAAACTTATTTATAATTTCATTCTTTATGCCTAAATCATGAAACAATTTTGGCCTTATCTTTGTGTACAATGTTAAGTCTCGGTCTATAATTAGTTTTCTGCCATACTTGTTTCCAATGTTCCCAGCAGTTTTTGTCAAATAATGAATTGTTATCTCAAAAGCTGGGGTCTTTGCATTTGTCAAACACTAGATTGCTATAATTATTGACTCGTTTTCTTGTAAACTTAATCTATTACACTGATCAATTAGTCTATTTCTTAGCCAATAAAAATGATTTTGGTGAATGCTGCTTTATAATATAGTTTTAGATCTGGTAGAGGTAGGCCATCTTCATTTGATTTTTTTTATTGGTTCCCTTGAAATTCTTGACCTTTTATTCTTTCAGATGAATTTTGTTATTATTTTTTCTATGTCAGTAAAATAGCTTCTTGAGAGATTGATTGGTATATCACAAAATAAATAGATTAGTTTTGGTAGTATTGTCACCTTTATTATATTCACATGAACTATCCAAGAGCACTTAATATTTTTTTCCAATTGTTTAGATCTGACTTTATTTCTGTGGAAAATGTATTGTACTTTTGCTCATATAATTCTTAACTTTCCTTTGGTAGATAGATTCCCACATATTGTATACTATTGGCAGTTATTTTAAAAGGAATTTCTCTTTGTATCTCTTGTGGTTTGATTTTGTTAATGATGTATAAAAATGCTAAGGATTTATATGGATTTATTTTGTATTTTGAAACTTTGCTAAAGTTGTGGAATATTTCTAATAGCTTTTTAGTAGAATCTCTGGAGTTCTCTAAGTGTACCATCAGATCATCTGCAAAGAATAATCATTTGGTTTCCTCATTGCCTACTCTAATTCCTGTAATCTCTTTTTCATCTCTTATTGCCAAAGCTAGCATTTCTAATACAATATTGAATAGTAATGGTGATAGTGAGCAAACCTTGTTTCACTCCTGATATTATTGGGAATGGGTGCAGTTTATACCCATTACATATGATGCTTTTTTAAAATAGATGCTACTGTGTTGGAATCTTTACAAACTGCTAACTAATTAAAGTTGATCTAAACTTACAAGAAGATATTTTGGGCAGAACCTGAAACAAGGTACTAAGTAGAACTAATTAATACAAGGCTTGTGTTCACACCTTTACTCATTGGAGTTCACAAGTATGCCAACTTCACAAAGTAAAATTTCTAACTTCAAGGGAGTTCACACCTCCCTTAAAGCTCTTTGGGTCAGAGAGCACTATGGGAGAAAACCCATAATCCCATTCTCTCAGAAGATTCGCATATAAGGAGAGAGAGCTATTCGAGAATACATTTTTCCTCTTGGCTGGCTGGTCGCAGAGGAGAGTTCAGCTGGACTCGAGAGGAGTGACTCTGGTGCAGAGAGCACTTTGACGAATTTCAGCGGAATTACACCAGAAGCCCTCTTTCCGAGGCAAGGCAGAATATATTCCACTTGGCTGGCTGGTGGCAGATGAAGAGTTTTCAGAGGATAAAGCTACGAGTGGAGAGTTCAGTGGACAACCAGATTCATCTTCATCTCACACCACTATAGCTGGTGGCCTTAAGTGCTCAGTTTTCTGATTCAAGCATACCTTTTTGGAGTTTCAGCCCTCTACACAACATGATTCATAAAGCAATGGGTATTAAAAATAAATAAGCTAATTGGAAGGAGAAAAAATGAATTATGTAAACAATTCTTGTTTGATTAAATAAACAATGGCCTATTCCAAGTGAGACAATGACTCTATTAGCAAATGTTTGGATAAATGGCTCTTCTCATCATTAGTGCTTGCTGAATGTTTCATGTTAAGATAATCATAGGTAAGGATTGGAGGGTAGAGGGAAAGGGGCCAGAGAGTGTTTGGTGGCAGGATGAGGAGGAGATAGGCTGGAGATTCTAGATTCCATGATCCAGAAGACATCTTTGGCAAGCCTTGTGGCAGTTTGTCTGCATCCTTCACTTCTCCCCATAAAGACCAAGGACTTTGATTTATCCTGACTCTGGCTGACCCTGAAGCCCTTCAGGGAGCTAGCCCATACTCTACATGCTGAGAGAGAGGTAACTTATTTTTTAGCAATTATGCTAATCATAAAAGATACAGTAGAAAACATCCCAAATTCAAATCAGCTTACATTATTATGGGGACGATACCAAATACATATTATATATACAGATGAATGTGTGTATATATATATATATATATATATATATATATATATATATATATATATATATATATCACATACATATGTGACACAATAAATAGAAATTAGTTAAATACAAGATTGTTTTGAAAGGAAGACTTCTGCAGTGGTGAGATTAGGCTTTCTCTATGAAATACATCTTTTAAAAAGAAACTCTATATGGTGGAAATAAGGAAGTAACATGTTCTAGAGACCAAAAATCTAAATACAAAATATAAAAATGGCAGTAAATTAATATTTGTAAAGAAAAAAAAGGAAAGATCAGTTTTGTTAGATGTCTGAAAATAAAAGTGGGAGTAATGCCCAATGTGGCTAGAAAAATTGATTGGAGCTAAGTTTTTTGTGGCTTCAAAAAATTAACAAAAATGTATTTATATTTTATCTCTCAACAAGCAGAAATTCAGTGGAGTGTTTGTAGATTCATATGATAGGATTTGGATTTAAAGAAACATGCTTTGGCAATAGAATATGGGAATGGATGGAAATGGCGAAAATACTAAGATCAAGGAAACTAGGGGAAAAAAATGTTTCTATAATTCAGGCAAAAGATGATGAAGACCTCTAATGAGATACTGTAACTATAGGACAAAAGCTTATATATGACAGATGATTTAAAGGAGAATTGCCAAGAAATAAAGTGACTTAAATTTTAGATGAGGAGAGTAAAAACAGTAATACTAAGATTATGAATATAATATTTTGAAGGGATTACTATATACTTGAAATAAATAGAGAATACTGGAAAACAGGAGGACATTGGAGGAAAGATGATGAGTTCTGTAAGTTATCTCACTGGGAATGAAATGAAGAATTTGACATTTCTTCAAAGTTTTACAAAATTTCAAACCCCTTTAAAATAATCATATACAAGAGGTTGAATAATTACCACTTTGTGCAAAAAATAACATACTAAGAAATATAATAATATAACAACCCAATTAGAAACACATCTTCCCTCTCAGGACTCAATTTTGTGACAAACTTGCAAAATAGGACCCATGGATTTGTTTTAGGGTCTCTCAGAAATTATATTGTTGATGTTATAGTCCCTCCAAAAAAACCTTCTACTTTTATCTTCACACTAATATTTTGTGTCAATAAAAACAGAAGTCAACTATCTCTTCTCTCTCTCTCTCTCTCTCTCTCTCTCTCTCTCTCTCTCTCTCTCTCTCTTTTCCTCCCTCCCTCCCTTTAAAACATGAGTTTCCAAGAAGGCGGTGGGATGGGAAAGTTTATCTTTGCTCAGTCTGGAGGTCAGCACATGTGAAACCACAGAATGAAGAAACAGTAAAATGTAGTAGAGTGTGTTAAGAAAAGGATTAATTTCACCAGGCCTGAAGGAGAGGGATAGGCATAGAATTGAAGCTAGTGTTGAGCTTTCAGAAGTAACTTGGAGCAGAGACTAAAAGTGACAAAAAGTTTAATCTCCATTGTAGAAGAAGGCTGAGAGAGCTTTGAGGTTCAGCATTTAAAGAAACTACCATAGAAAGAGGAAGAGAACATAAACAATGAAATACATAAAATAAAAACAGAATATTTAAAAAATATGGAGATAATTAATTTAAAACATTGAGCACAAATTCATAAATATCAGAAAGATGTTAATAAAAAAAGGAAAGATAGTTTCCAGGATATCTAACAGAGAACTATCATTTCTCAATAAGTGTTGCAAGGTAAAGGAAAATAATTTACTAATAAATGAGATAGTCTACAGATTTCTAAGAAATCACAGAACACCACATATTGATCTTAAAAATAGTAATGTGAAGATATAACTTAAAACACTGCAAGAAATAATACACAGAAGTCCTAAACAAAGAAAACAAAGTACTATTTGAGAGAATGCACAGATCATTTCTAAGGGGTGGAAGGTTATGCTGCAAATTCCAAGACATAGTGCTTAAATTAAACAATTCCAAATAGAAATAAATATTACATGTCAGTAGAGGGAGGTCTTCAAATATAAAAAAAGGGGGAAAATGAAATTTTGATTCAGTATTATTGGGAGTTCCCTTTGAAGAAAGAACCCAATTCTTATGGTAGAAGAAAAAAATATTATGAAGAAAGATGAGGATTTTAAAATATATATAGTTTGTAGACATTTGGTGATTAGAAAGAATGCCTCCAATTCCCTCAGGAGAATGGGAATAAAAGTTCATGAGGAGGGAATGAAAATCCAAAGGAAAAACTGCACATGGATTTGAATAATTTCATGCCAAGGCAAAGAATGGACAGCTGGAAAGAATTTTACATGGTGATATTTTATATCTTCTTTATTTCCTATTAGAAAAAAAAAAGTGAGAGTGGGTAAGAATTATGAAAAACAATCTAAATGGAAATATAAATTGTTTAGAAGAGAGATCTCAAAATAGTTCTTTTAAAAGCCAAAATATCATGATGAATATAGGGCCTAATGAATAATTAAATAAGTTAAGGATTTTGAATAAGAGAAAAAGAATCTAGAATAGGTAAAAAGGGAAATTATTAGTAAAGATATTGAGGAAAATATACATTTTACAAAAGAACACTGAAAATTAGATAAAAAAATAGATGAAATTATAGTGTCAAAGAACATAGAAGTGATAAATTTGACTGAGAACTGGTTCTCTGAAAAGAAAAACAAAATTCATGAACCTTAGCCAAAGTGCTAAAAGAGAAGAGGACAAAAAATATCCAATCAAAATGCAAATGAGCAAAATGAATTTAAAAGCAGAATAATTTTTAAAAAAAGATTTATAAGAATCCACCATGCACAATTATTTGCTTACAAAACTAAAAATAACAAAGAAATAGAAAATACTTTCAAAATTACAAATAACAAATATAACAGTAGACTCTTTTATCAGTGAGGGAGAAAAAAAATCCCTCCTCATCTTCATAGATTTACCAGAGAATATATAGAATATCAGAAAGAACAATTTGTATAGGTACTATTCAAAATATTTTCAAAACATGAAAAATAAAGAACACCTATCATATTTAGAACAATAAAATGTTAATCATTTTACAATGGAAGAATAAAACAGAAGATGATCTGAAGTCCCATATTATTAATGAATATCACTTCAAAATGTTAAATAAAATCCTTTCAGACACATTACAAGAATTCCTGAAAAGAAAAACAAAATATCACCATGTTGGGTTTATGACTGGGATATAAGGATTGTTCAAAATTAGAAGTAATAAAGCAATGTATTTATTCATATGGTTTAAAGAAAAAAAAATAACACTTTGGAGAAATATTTAGTGCTTCTGGCTAAGCCACAATCATATAATAAAAATAACAATACCATCAAATTAATATAGAACGAATATAGTACATATTTTCAAAGGGATAATTCATAGAAATCAATAAAATAATAAGATTAATTTTAAAAATAATATCTTTGCCATCAAAGGAAATTGTGAATAGGAAAGTTCTCTCAATTTCATTAAAAATAACTCCTAGAAGAAGGTAGAGCCAAGATGATGGAGAGTACACATGCTTCATTCTCAGCTCCCCTACTACCCTCTCTACTGATTACAAAATTAAGCCTCTGAAATAGTGCTTGACTGCTAGAATCCATGAATATTGGGGGTACAACAAATTATCAGCAGAAGATAATTTAGAAAATCACCAAAAAAGGTCTGCTTTGATTGGGCAGGAGGAGGCCAGCACAGGAAGAGAGGCAGAACAATGGAGGCCAGCTCACGCTGAAGCGACCTGGGGTGAAGTACAGTCTCCATGGGTGGAGAATTTTCCAGGGAGAACTTTACCAGTTTTGGCTGCTCTGCATTGTTTGCAAAGCAGTAGATCAGTAGAGAAGTTTCAGAAATGCAAAAGTTAGAGCATACCCCAAAATGCCAGAGTTTTACAGGACTTGGCCACACCTACCCAGCACTGTGAGTGACTCAGTACAATCAGATTGCAGCCACTCTCTGCAGGGCAACCATGCTTCCTCAGGTCGGCCACTGTTCCTCAGTGTGGCCACTCTTCCTCAGTGAAGCTGCTCTTCACGCCTGTTCACAGACTGTACACAGAACAGCCACTGTCCATCCATCCCTGTTCTGTAGAGGAAGCTTGGAATCTCCTTGCACTAAAGACAGACACCAAAGTTTAAAAAAAAAAAATGAGTTTAAAAAAAAAAAAAAAGTTCTAAATATAAATAGCTTCTATATTGAAAGAGAACAGATTTTCAACCCTGGGGAGACTAATAGCAGACAGTCTCCAGATGAAACCACAAAGGGGAATATTACCTGGTCCCCACCACACAAGGCTCTCCTAGAAGAAATTTAAAAATATTTTAAAAGAGAGATAGAAGAAAAATGGGGAAAGGAAAGGGAAGTTTTGCAAGATAGTATGGAAAAGTCATATAATTCATTTTTTTTCCAACTCCCTTGTTGGAATCCTTACTAACTGTTAACTAATTAGAGTTGATCTAATCTTACAAGAAGATGTTTTGGGCAGAACCTGAAACAAGGTACTAAGCAGAACTAATTAATACAAGGCTTGTGTTCACACCTTTACTCATTGGAGTTCAATGAGTTCATACCTCCCTTGAAGCTCTTTGGGCCAGAGAGCACTATGGGAGAAAACCCATAATCCCTCTCTCTGGAAGGAGCATAAATAGGCCAATGGGCCAGTTGAAGAAGTTCTTCAGAGGAAGACTCTACAAGTCGAGATTTCACCGGAATGACATGAAGATTGGAGCTGGCTGGAGGCTGAAGAAAGCAGAGGCAGAGGCTGAAGGACCAGACCTTTGGATTTAAAGACATTTGGAGAGAGCTCTTGGAACCAAGCAGAGAGATAGGCCTCTAAGCTAACCGGGCTATATTGGAGATAATAAAAGATCTGAACTTTTATCACCTGGCTGCTTTTTGAGAAGAAAAAGCTCACAACACTCCTCACTTTATTTTTATTTTTAATAGCTTTTTATGTATAAGATATATGCATGGATAATTTTTCAGCATTGACAATTGCAAAACCTTTTGTTCCAATTTTTCCCCTCTCCCCCCTCACCCACTCCCCCTGATGGCAGGTAGAGTATAAGGCATATAACTCACTAAAATAAAGATTAAAAAAAGCAAAACAAAACAAACAAACAAACAAAAAAAAAAAAAAAAAAAAAAAAAAAACACTCCCTGAAATGTGAAATAGAAAAGGTAAAGAACTCCCAGGGTGTGAAGTCCAGGTTAGCTCCCTATTGACTTCAGGATCAGCCAGAGTCAGGATCAGCAAAAGTTGTTGGTCTTTACAGGGAGAAGTAAAGAATATAGATGAAACTGGCACAAGCTCTCCATAGACTGACCTCGATTCTTCTTGTTCTCTCCAAAGTGACTCTGGCTTGTCTTACTCCACCCCCTAATCCCTTTTACAATTATCTGTATACACCAAAAGATCGAGCCAGCACAGAATAGTGAGAAGGGCAATTTTACAAAGTATATGTTAATGGAGTACTGTCCAATAGGTACTTAGCCTTAAGTGCTCGGTTGTCTGATTACAGTGCCCCTATTCAGAGTTTCAACCCTTTACACTAGGGGAACAGAATTTTTGAATTAGAAAAGATAAAGAACTCCTAGGAAAGTAGGATTTGTGAGTTGCAAAAAGAAAATAACTCATTAAAAATTGGGAAATGGGAAAAAAAATCCATAGAACAAAACAACTCATTTAAAAATTCAATTGGATATATACAAAAAGAAGTAGGAAAAAAAAGTAAATAAAAACCTCATTAAAAATCAGAATTGAACTAATGGAAATTAATGGCTCAATGAGATATCAACAATCAGTCAAGCAAAACAAAAAGAAAAAAAGAAAAATGTTAAATATCCACTTGGAAAAGCAACAGACCTGAAAAATAGTCTAGGGAAAATAATCTAAGAATTATTGGGCTCCCTAAAAATCATGATGGAAAAAAGAGCATAGATACTATTTTTCAGGAAATCATCAAAAGAACTGCCCAGATGTTATAGAATAAGAAGGTAAAATAGCCATTGAAAGAATTCATCAAACACCTTTTGAAGGAGACCCCAAAATAACAAATTCAAGGAATATTGTCACTAAATTTCAGAACTGTCAGACAAAAAAAAAAAATTACAAGCAGCCAGAAAAAAAAAAAAAAATTCAAATGCTGAGGAGTCACAAAAAGAATCGCTCAAGATCTATCTGCTTCCACATTAAAGGATTGAACGATCTGGAATCTGATATTCTGAAAGGCAAAGGAACTGGGAATGCAGCTTAGAATAATTTACCTAGCTAAGCTGAGCATATTCTTCCAGGGAAGAAGATTGACATTCAACAAAACAGGTGAATTCCATTTATTACTACTGAAACAGCCAGACCTAAATAAAAAATTTGACCTCCAAATATCAAACTCAAGAGAAGTATAAAAAGATAAAAAGAATTCTTGAGGATTGTATTACTATTACAGAAATACATAAACAGCACATGTATAATTTGATTTTACTGTTATAATATTTTTAAAAGGGAATGAGAAGTAGAAAGGGGATTATTTCAGAAAAAGTGAAAAGTAGAGGTAAGAAGAGGAAAATTACATCTCACAAAGAAGCAAAGGAAACATTATATCTGAGAGAATAACAAGAGGGGGAATAACATTGTGTAAATCATACTATCATTAGATTTGGCTCAAAGAGAAAATATTAGACATATTTTATTTATAGAGAAACTTCTCTCACCTCATTGAAAAGTAGGAGAAGAAAAGGGAAGGGGGAGAATAAATAGAAGGAAATACAGAAATAGTAAGGGAAAGTTCTAAGAAAGGGGGAGGGACTCTAAACTGGAAGGAGGGATTCTAAACAGGGAGACCTGCCTGAGGGAAGTGGTGCTAATAAATTTAATACTGGGGGAGGATAAGGGGGAAAAGAAAAAGGAAAGTATAATCTTGGGATAATAAGATGGCAGGAAATATAGAATTAGTAGTTTTAACCATAAATGTCAATGGGATGAATCTCCCATAAAGTGGAGGTGGATAGCAGACTGGAAGAAAAGCCAGAATCCAAAATATGTTGTGTACAGGAAAAATATTTAAAGCAGCATAATACATACAGAGTAAAAGTAAAAGGATGGAGCAGAATCTATTATGCTTCAGAGGAAGTTTAAAAAAAAAAAAAAGGTAGGCATAGTCATCCTTATCTCAGATCAAGCAAAAGCAAAAATTTATATAATTAAGAGATAAGAAAGGAAACTATATCTTGCTAGAGAGTAGTATAGATAAATGTAATGGGATGAAGCTGAGTGGATGCACTGGGGTCTAGTCTGAGCACTTATGGCTAATTAGCAATTGGACAATACGCTATTAATATATGCTTGGAGAAAGAATGGCCCCGAGCACTCTATGTGCAAGTTTGATGCATTGTATAGGAGATTGGATAGAGGATTAGGTGGGTGGAGTGTGAGAGCCAGAGGGACTGCTGGCTGGATCCCTGACATGATTGTTCTCACTTCTTATCACCATTCCTCTTCACCTCCACAAAGAATAAAGATCAAACACTTTTGCTTATCCTGATTCTGGCTGATTTTAAAATACCCTGGGTGCTAAACGCTGTCATCACATTTGGTGCTCATCACTGAAGAAGTCTCAGGAGAGCAGGAAATTAGGTGAGTATTTTAATAGACAAAGGAGCTTACTTTGTTAAAGGCTAAACTAGTAACCTTTTCTTAACTGAAATGGAGCAGATATTGGGAAAAGATTCTCCCCCAACCCCAACCCCACCCCGACCCCAATCCCACCCCAAAGGAAATCTGCAGGAAGCAGATAAAGACTTTAACCCTGATAAAGACTGATAAAGACACAGAGCTTATTTATGACTTGGAAACAGATTGATGAATTCCTGGATACATTAGAACGTACGTCCCCTTGGTTCTTAAATTAAGAAGAGATATGTTTAGATAATTGGAAGTTTGTAGGAGATCAATTATGTGAATACTATAATGATAATAGTTCTGAGTATTTTTCCAAAGAAACATTATATATATAATAAATATAATAAAATTGGCCTTAAAAAATCCTCCCAGTTATAGAAAAAAGAAAAGTTTTCAGAATAGCCAGATGACAAAGTGTGAGGACAAAGAGAAAAAGACAAAGAAAGTTTAATGACCATATCCCCAGAGGGCATGGAGATTTAAGTGAGGTCAAGGGTCTGATGACTTTCCATCCCACCAAGAAGCTTCAACCTAGCCTACGGAGCAGATAATTGACTCTCCTCCATCAACTCAAATTTCCAGGATGGAGGGAGGAACAGTAGTGGGATGGACAGTGACACCACCAGTACCTCATCACCAGCATTCAACTCCTCCTATGAGTAGATTGCAAAAGGCCCTACTGAAAGCCACTGAGGAAGGGAAAAATGTAACTGCATTAAGACTACAAATTTATGCTGTGATTCAACAGTTTAACTCTTCAGGTCAAGAAAGTAGAAAATATGCTCCTTTTGATATAGAAATCCTCAAAGACCTGAAAAAGGCTTGCATTCTTTATGGGGCTACATCAGCTTATGTTAAGATGTTATTACAGAATTTGACTTATGAAGTCTTAACTCCGAGTGACTGGAAATCTATAGGAAGGCTATGCTTAGAACCTGGACAAAACTTGTTGTGGCTTTCTGAATATAGTGAGCTCTGTAGGATACGAGCCCAACAAAATAGTCAAAGTGCAGTTAATACTTCAATCATCTATGACCAACTAACAGGTGTAGGTTCTTATGCAGACATCACAGTACAGATTAATTACCCCATAGCAGCATATGAGCAAATTGCTGCTACTGCTATCAAAGCATGGGCTTCTCTCCACAATAAAAATGACAAGAGTGAGGTCTTCACAAAAATAACCCAAAAGCCAAATTTTTGATAAGGCAACTTGCTAAAGAAAATGCTATTGAGGTTTGTAGAAGAATTATATGAGGACTGTGCAAGGATGCTCTTTTAGAGTAGATCATAAGCCACTGTGCCACAGTGGGCACAGATGCCTTTTATTGCCAGGCTATAATGCAGACTTCCCAAGGTCCCAACATGGGAAGACAGTGTCCCTTTAGGCAAGGGACTTCCAAGGATACTCGTCATTGCTTTCAATGTGGTAAAGTAGGACATCTGAAAACTCATTGTTGGTATAGAGACAGAGTGAGAAAACAGGGTGGGAGAACAAGACCCAATACCCCATGTCCAAAATGCAACAGAGGCTTCCATTGGGCCTCAGAATGTAGACTGAATCAGGGAAATGGGATGAAGGGACCAGCTCCAGGGCCCCAGGCAAGAAAGACTTGGGGCATGATGGCAGCCGAAGATGCACCGAAAGAATGCCTAGAAATCCAGTACCCAAACATGATCAATAGGCCAGGAAGCCATCTGACGGGAGAAAAGGATTACAATTGGGGACAATAGAGTTGAATGCAGCTGGGACAACTGAGATACCCCCTGGAGAAGTGAACTCTGTTCCTCTCCAGTCTATAGATCCCTTGCCTCCAGGCACAGTAGGCTTGACTATTTCATCTCCTGAGAGTACATACAAAACAGTGATCATCCACACACTGATGTGGGAAACTGGGGAATGTGTAGATAATATTCCAGTCACTAATACAGGTAGGCAATGTGTGACTTACAACCCAGGAGAAGTAGCATCAGATTTACTGATACAGACTCCTAATAAGAAAACTGGTGATAGTTGCCCAGATTCTGACTCCAAGCAACAAAACCCAGGAATATACAAGACAGCAGCTGTGACAGCTGACAGACCTATGCTCACTATCTATATAAATGGCATACCATTAAAAGGATTGGTAGATACAGGTGTAGATCGTACAGTCATTAGAGATGCCAAATGGCCCAGTCACTGGCCAAAGGTTAAAGCAGAACACCTACATGTCTGGCACAGGAGGAGCAATAGCAGCTGAAGTTAGTGCTGCCCCTATGAGATGGACTTTTGAAGGCAAAACAGGAGTTTTTACTCCTTTTATAGTTGAAAAACTCCCCATCAATCTGTGGGGAAGAGACGTTTTACAACAATTAGGGTTAAAAAGGAGTATTTTTTTTTTTAGGCAGAGCTGCTATTGAAGACCTGCCAACACTTTTGCCTATTCCTATGCAATGGAAAACTAATACACCAGAGTTTGGATAGAACAGTGGTTCTTAGGTAGCAATAAAATTCAGGCCTTATTAGCTATAATAAGGGAGCAACTTGACCAAGGACACTTACAAACTTCTCTAAGTCCTTGGAATTCCCCAGTATTTGTTGTAAAAAAGAAATCTGGAAAATGAAGGATGTTGACTGATGTAAGAAAGGTAAATGAACAGATGGAAACTATGGGAACTCTTCATTCTGGACTTCCATCTCCTACTCAATTGCCTAGAGAATGGCCTCTTTGGGTTATAGACATTAAGGATTGTTTCTATTCTATCCCTCTGTATAAGGAGGATACGAAAAGATTTGCCTTTTCAGTGCCCAACATTAACTTAGCTGAGCATTATAAAATATATGAATGGACAGTTTTGCCACAGGGAGTGAAAAACAGTCCTATTATGTGTCAAATGTATATTGCTGCTGCTCTTATTCCAGTAAGAAAAATATTTCCAAAAGTAATGTTATTATATTATATGGATTATATATTGAGAGGTGCACCTGAGGAACAAATGTTAGAAGCATATCTACAAAAGACCATAGAAACACTAAGATACTACAAATTGTACATAGCTGAAGAAAAAAATCAGACATGCTCCTTTTCAATATTTAGGATATGAAGTATACCCTAAGGTGCTTACAGTACAAAAACTGTCCTTAAGAACAGAGAAGCTAAACACCTTAAATGATTTTCAGAAATTGATAGGAGATATCCAATGGATGCCACCAGTGTTAGGCTTGGCTACCTATCAGTTACAACCATTATATGACATTTTAAGGGGAGACAGTGCTTTCAACACACCACACCAGCTTACAAAAGAAGCTGAAGAGGCTTTGAGAAAAGTTGATCTGGCTTTATTCAATGTGGTTGAAAAAGTCACTCAAAAACCCTTGGAAATATCAGTTTTTGCCACAAAAGAGGCACCCACAGTAGTCCTTCATCAAGGAGTCAGGGTGATAGAATAGGTGACCCTCCTAGCATAGCCAGAACAGAGCCTTACTCCTTGCCCAGTGCTTCTGGCTAGAATTTCATTAAAGGCCATTAAGCAAGCAGTACAATGATCTGGGATAAGACCTGAAAAGATATACACTTTTTATACTAATACACAAATTAATGTGTTCTGCAAAACCATCCCAGAGTGGTAAATTTTATTAGCCATTGCTCCAAATTTTACACACAGGTCTCCATTAAAGATAACCAGACTATTACATAATTGCCAATGGATTCTTTTTTTTTTTTTTTTTTAAATTTTTTATTTAATAATTACATTATATTGACACTCGTTTCTGTTCCGATTTTTTTCCCCTCCCTCCCTCCACCCCTCCCCTAGATGGCAAGCAGTCCTTTATATGTTGGATATGTTGCAGTATATCCTAGATACAATATATGTTTGCAGAACAGTTCTCTTGTTGCGTAGGGAGAATTGGATTCAGAAGGTATAAATGATCCGGGAAGAAAAACAAAAATGCAGATAGTTTACATTCGTTTCCCAGTGTTCTTTCTTTGGGTGTAGCTGCTTTTGTCCGTCATTTATCAATTGAAACTCAGGTCTCTTTGTCAAAGAAATCCACTTCCATCAAAATATGTCCTCATACAATATCGTTGTCGAAGTGTATAATGATCTCCTGGTTCTGCTCATTTCACTTAGCATCAGTTCATGTAAGTCTCGCCAGTCCTCTCTGTATTCATCCTGCTGGTCATTTCTTACAGAACAATAATATTCCATAACATTCATATACCACAATTTACCCAGCCATTCTCCAATTGATGGGCATCCATTCATTTTCCAGTTTCTAGCCACTACAAACAGGGCTGCTACAAACATTTTGGCACATACAGGTCCCTTTCCCTTCTTTAGTATTTCTTTGGGATATAAGCCCAATAGAAACACTGCTGGATCAAAGGGTATGCACAATTTGATAATTTTTTGGGCATAATTCCAGATTGCTCTCCAGAATGGTTGGATTCGTTCACAACTCCACCAACAATGCATTAGTGTCCCAGTTTTCCCGCATCCCCTCCAACATTCATCATTATTTTTTCCTGTCATCTTAGCCAATCTGACAGGTGTGTAGTGGTATCTCAGAGTTGTCTTAATTTGCATTTCTCTGATCAATAATGATTTGGAACACTCTTTCATATGAGTGGTAATAGTTTCAATCTCATCCTCTGAAAATTGTCTGTTCATATCCTTTGACCATTTATCAATTGGAGAATGGCTTGAATTCTTATAAATTTGAGTCAGTTCTCTATATATTTTGGAAATGAGGCCTTTATCAGAACCTTTAACTGTGAAAATGTTTTCCCAGTTTGTTGCTTCCCTTCTAATCTTGTTTGCATTAGTTTTATTTGTACAAAAGCTTTTTAATTTGATGTAATCAAAATTTTCTATTCTGTGATCAGTAATGGTCTCTAGTTCATCTTTGGTCACAAATTTCTTTCTCCTCCACAAGTCTGAGAGATAAACTATTCTATGTTCCTCTAATTTATTTATAGTCTCGTTCTTTATGCCTAGGTCATAGACCCATTTTGATCTTATCTTGGTATATGGTGTTAAGTGTGGGTCCATGCCTAATTTCTGCCATACTAATTTCCAATTATCCCAGCAGTTTTTATCAAATAATGAATTCTTTTCCCAGAAGTTAGGGGCTTTGGGTTTGTCAAACACTAGATTGCTATAGTTGACTATTCTGTCTTGTGAGCCTAGCCTTTTCCACTGATCCACGAATCTATTTCTTAGCCAATACCAAATGGTTTTGGTGACTGCTGCTTTATAATATAATTTTAGATCAGGTACAGCTAGGCCACCTTCATTTGATTTTTTTTTCATTAATTCCCTTGAGATTCTCGACTTTTTATTGTTCCATATGAATTTTGTTGTTATTTTTTCTAGATCAATAAAATATTTTCTTGGAAGTCTGATTGGTATAGCACTAAATAAATAGATTAGTTTAGGGAGTATTGTCATCTTTATTATGTTCGCTCGGCCGATCCAAGAGCACTTAATATTTTTCCAATTATTTAAGTCTGACTTTATTTGTGTGGAGACTTTTTTATAATTTTGCTCATATAATTCCTGACTTTCCTTTGGTAGATAGATTCCCAAATATTTTATGGTATCAACAGTTATTCTGAATGGAATTTCTCTTTGTATCTCTTGCTGTTGGGTTTTGTTGGTGATGTATAAAAATGCTGAGGATTTATGGGGATTTATTTTGTAGCCAGCTACTTTGCTAAAATTATGAATTATTTCCAATAGCTTTTTGGTAGAATCTCTGGGGTTCTCTAGGTATACCATCATATCATCTGCAAAGAGTGATAGTTTGGTTTCCTCATTGCCTACTCTAATTCCTTTTATATCTTTCTCGACTCTTATTGCCGAGGCTAGTGTTTCTAATACGATATTAAATAATAATGGTGATAGTGGGCAGCCTTGCTTCACTCCGGATCTTATTGGGAAAGGTTCCAGTTTTTCCCCATTGCATATGATGCTTACTGATGGTTTTAAATATATGCTCCTGACTATTTTAAGGAAAAGTCCATTTATTCCTATGCTCTCAAGTGTTTTTATTAGGAATGGATGTTGGATTTTATCAAATGCTTTTTCTGCATCTATTGAGATGATCATGTGGTTTTTGTTTGTTTGGTTATTGATATAGTCAATTACGCTAATAGTTTTCCTAATATTGAACCAGCCCTGCATTCCTGGTATAAATCCTACTTGGTCATAGTGTATTATCCTGGTGACAATTTTCTGTAATCTTTTTGCTAATATTTTATTTAAGATTTTAGCATCAATATTCATTAGGGAGATTGGTCTATAATTTTCTTTCTCTGTTTTCAGCCTACCTGGTTTAGGTATCAGTACCATATCTGTGTCATAAAAGGAGTTTGGTAGGACTCCTTCAATCCCTATTTTTTCAAATAGTTTATATAACATTGGAGTTAATTGTTCTTTAAATGTTTGGTAGAATTCACATGTAAATCCATCTGGTCCTGGGGATTTTTTCTTAGGGAGTTGATTGATAGTTTGTTCTATTTCTTTTTCTGAGATGGGACTGTTTAGGATATTTACTTCTTCCTCTGTTAGTTTGGTCAAGCTGTATTTTTGGAGGTATTTTTCTATTTCATTTAAGTTGTCGAATTTATTGGCATAAAGTTGGGCAAAGTAACTCCTAATTATTGCTCTAATTTCCTCTTCGTTAGTGGTGAGTTCTCCCTTTTCATTTTTAAGACTAACAATTTGATTTTCCTCTTTCCTTTTTTTAATCAGATTTACTAAGGGTTTGTCTATTTTGTTGGTTTTTTCATAGAACCAACTCTTAGTTTTATTAATCAATTCAATAGTTTTTTTACTTTCAATTTTATTGATCTCACCTTTTACTTTTAGAATTTCAAGTTTAGTGTTTGACTGGGGTTTTTAATTTGTTCCTTTTCTAGCATTTTTAATTGCAAACCCAATTCATTGACCTTCTCTTTCTCTATTTTATACAAATAGGCCTCTAGAGATATGAAATTTCCCCTTATTACCGCTTTGGCTGCATCCCATACATTTTGGTATGATGTCTCATTATTATCGTTTTCTTGGGTGAAGTTATTAATTATGTCTATGATTTGCTGTTTCACCCAATCATTCTTTAGTATGGGATTATTTAGTTTCCAATTATTTTTTGGTCTACTTCCCCCTGCTTTTTTGTTGAATGTAATTTTCATTGCATCGTGGTCTGAAAAGGATGCATTTACTATTTCTGCCTTACTACATTTGAGTTTGAGGTTTTTATATCCTAATATATGGTCAATTTTTGTATAGGTTCCATGAACTGCTGAAAAGAAAGTGTATTCCTTTCTGTCTCCATTACATTTTCTCCAGAGATCTATCATATCTAACTTTTCTAGTATTCTATTTACCTCTTTGACTTCTTTCTTATTTATTTTGTGGTTTGATTTATCTAATTCTGAGAGTGCAAGGTTAAGATCTCCCACTATTATAGTTTTACTGTCTATTTCTTCTTGCAGCTCTCTTAGTTTCTCTTTTAAGAATTTAGATGCTACCCCACTTGGTGCATATATGTTTAATATAGATAGTGCTTCATTATCCATGCTACCCTTTAGCAAGATATAGTGTCCTTCCTTATCTCTTTTAATTAGGTCAATTTTTGCTTTAGCTTGATCTGAGATCAGGATGGCTACCCCTGCTTTTTTGGCTTCACCTGAAGCATAGTAGATTTTGCTCCAACCTTTTACCTTTAACCTGCATGTTTCTCCCCGCTTCAGGTGTGTTTCCTGTAAACAACATATTGTAGGATTCTCGCTTTTAATCCATTCTGCTAACCGCTTCCTCTTTATGGGGGAGTTTACCCCGTTCACGTTTATGGTTAGAATGACCAATTCTGTATTACTTGCCATCTTGTTAACCCCGGTTTATGCTTTCCTCCCTTCTTTCCCCTTTCCCCCCCTTCCAAGTATTAAGCTTGTGAGCACCCCTTGCTTCTCACAGCCCTCCCTTTTTAGTGTCCCTCCCCCCGCCTTAGATTTCCTCCCCCTATCTTACCCCTTTCCCTCCCAGTTCCCGTATTCCCTTCCGCTTAGCTTATTCCTTCCCTTTCCACTTTTCCCTTCTCACTTTTCAATGAGTGGGAGAAGTTTCACCATAGATTGAATATGTCTTAAGATTTTTCACTTAAAGCCAATTCTGAAGGCAGTAAGATACCCACTATATTCATCCCCCTCCATTCTTTCTCTCAGATATAATAGGTTTCCTATGCCTCTTCATGAGATGTACTACCCCCACTTTACCCTTTTTCTGGTACAATGTCCTTTCCACATCAATTTCTAGAACAAGGTATACATGTATTCTTTATACATCTATATAGTCAAAATATAGTTCCCAAGATTAATCTTTACCTTTTTAGATTTCTCTTGAGTTCTATATTTGTAGATCAAACTTTTTGTTAAGTTCTGGTTTTTTCATCAGAAATAGATGAAATTCGCTTACTTCGTTGAATGTCCATCTTCTTCCCTGGAAAAAGATGCTCATTCTCGCTGGGTAAGTTATTTTTGGTTGCATACCAAGTTCCTTAGCCTTTCGGAATATCATATTCTAGGCCCTTCGATCTTTTAATGTGGATGCTGCCAGATCCTGGGTGATCCTTATTGTGGCTCCTTGATACTTGAATTGGGTTTTTCTAGCCGCTTGCAATATTTTTTCTTTCATCTGAGGGTTCTGGCATTTGGCCACTATATTCCTTGGTGTTTTGATTTTAGGATCCCTTTCAGTGGGTGATCGATGAATCCTTTCAATGTTTATTTTTTCCTCTGTTCCTATGACTTCTGGGCAGTTCTCTTTGATAATTTCCTGGAAGACAGTGTCCAGGCTCTTTTTTTCATCATGTTTTTCTGGGAGTCCAATGATTCTCAGATTGTCTCTCCTGGATCTGTTTTCCAGGTCTGTTGTCTTCCCCAGAAGGTATTTCACATTTTTCTCCATTGTTTGATTTTTTTGGGTTTGCTTGACTGATTCTTCTTGTCTCCTCGAGTCATTCAATTCCACTTGTTCAATTCTGATTTTCAGTGAAGTATTCTCTTCACTCACTTTTTTAAAATCTTTCTCTAATTGTCCCATTGAGTTCTTTTGTTCTGTGGAATTTTTTTCCATTTCGCCAATTTTGTTTTTTAGAGAGCTGTTTTCTGTTTCCAGTTCACTAATCCTATTTTTCAAGGATTTTACTTCTTTATCCACTCTCTCTTTAACTTTCTCCAGGCTCTTTTGCCAAGCCTCCCTCTCCTTTTCCCAAGCCTCACTCTGCTTTCCCCATTTTTCTTCTAGCTCCCTTGTGAGAGCCTTTTTAATCACTTCTATGAGGTTCATCTGTGCTGAGGAACAGACAATCTCCTCCTTTGGGGAATCACCTGGGGACTGCCTGTTTTTAGTCTCCTCAGGATTTAGAGTCTGCTCTCTATCTGTGTAGAAGCTGTCAAGGGTTAAAGTCCTCTTCAGCTTCTTGCTCATTCTGTCTATTAATCAGGGACAAACTACCAAAGAAAAACAGAAAAAACTGGAGTCTTTCTTTGGGGGGGGGCTGGGTGTGTTATCGAGCTTCCTCTACAGACTGCAGGGGGCAGCAGTGAGGCACTAGCAGGACTGTGCTGCGCCTGCGCTCTGAGATCCCAGAGCGTGCTGAGTCACTGAGGGGGGGGGATGGGGGGGGCAGCCAGGTCCTGAGAGACTCCAGCTGTTTGGGGTTGTATTCTTCAGCCCCGGTGTTTTTAGCTTCTCTGCTGGGCTGTTGACTTGCTGCCGGAGGAAAGTATCCAAACCTGTAGCGAAGCCCTTCCCGCAGAAACGGCTACGATCACTCTCCACCCCCTCTCCAGTCTGCTCCCGTGCTCTCACTGCCGCTGCTCGCCGCCTGCGCCCGATCTAAAACCGCCCCAGCCCTCCAGTAAAGACAGACCTTTCTTGGCGGATCTCAAGGATGGCTTCTCTTGGTAACTATTTGTGGGTTTTTTTCAGTCAAGCATTGATTCAGAGGCTTGTAATGAAGTGGATAGTGAGAGAAAGCGCGGAGCTTATGCAACTGTGAGCCTCCTCTCCGCCATCTTAACCGGAAGTCCAATGGATTCTTGAAGAAAAGGTTTCTAAAGTTACTCTTAAAGGTCCAACTAGCTTTACAGATACATCCAAACATAATATTTGCACTGTATACTCTTGTAATGTAACTATAAAGAGAGTAGTCAGAACTTCTTTTCAGTCCACTCAGCAGAATGAATTGTTTGCAATCATTCTAGCTCTTACTTATTATGCAGCAGATATAAATATAATATCTGATTTGACTTATTCAATAGGTGTGGTACAAAGAATTGCCACAGCCCAAATAAAATTTGTAGCTTCTAATATATATCAGCTCTTTAAGAAACTTCAAGAGCAAGTGAGAAAGCATCCAGATAAGATTTATATTTTGTATCTCCACTCTCATAGTGGACTTCCAGGTCCTATTTTTCATGGTAATTCAAAGGCACATTGTCTTCTAACTATGTTGGTCAATACTCCTTTATTTCAAGAAGCCCCAGAATCTCATTCTAAATATCATCAGGCTGCTGGAGTTTTACAGTTACAATTTGGAAAAACAAGAGAGGAAGCTGGGAGCATAGTAAAAGCCTGTACAACTTGCCTTCTTTTCCACCCACCTACACTGCCTCCAGGGGAGAACCCTTGTAGTTTGATACCCAATGAAATTTGGCAAATGGATGTGACACATTATAAATCTTTTGGTGGTCTCTCTTTTATCCATGTTTTCGTAGACACCTTTTCACGATTCACTTTTGCAGTACCAGCATCAAAAGAGACAGCCTGAGTGATCACTGAATTCTTTATACAAGAATTTGCAATTATGAGTGTGTCACAAGCAATAAAAACATATAATGGACCTGCATATACATCTTAACATTTTGTACATTTTTGTGCACAGTATAAGATTTTACACCCCACTGGGATACCTTTTAATCCTCAAGGATAGGCAATAGTAGAGAGGACAAACAGAGACTGTAAGATGCTCCTCCAAAAACAAAAGAAAGGGGAAGCCACAGGTAACCCTAGAGAACTTCTAAATCTAGCTCTCTAGCTCTTTATACTATTAACTTCTTGATTCTTGACAAAGATGCACTGGCTCCAGCAGACACTGGCTTCTCACCAGAAGGGCAGTGTCCAGTGTGAGCAGCTCCACTATCTTTAGATAATCATCAGGTGATGTGGAGAGATCCAGAAAGTGGTGAATGGAAGGGACCAGAAAAATTAACTGCGTGGGAGAGAGGGTTTGTTTGTATCTTCACAGGTGGAGAAGGAATCAGATGGGAGCCAAAGATCTGTATTCAGCTTGTCCATCGCAGAGAGATGGAGCAGACCCTTGAAAGGAAGGAGAGGACCCAAGAAACATCAGATAGTTCCATCACTGACTGTGCACATCACTGAAAGAGCATGGCAGTTATAGCGTTTGACTCATGGACATCAAAAATTGTTGGACTTGAAAACTCTCAGGAATCATTGGATTCTGTGAGACATGATAAGACTGTTGTAGGACTTGAAAGCCCTCAGGAAACATTGGATTTTCTGAGAAATGATAAGACTGTTGCAGGACTTCAAAATCTGCTGAAAACATTGGATTCCCCAAAACATAAAAGGAATGTTTCAGGACTTCAAAAATCTGGGGGGGGGGGGATCATTGGATTTCCTGACAAGTGAAGCAATGGACAATAGATTGGTTTTGAACTATCTGTTGGCTGCTGAAGAAGGTGTATGTGTGACTGTTGGTTACATACCCTCCTTCTAGGACTTCTGGAAATCTTTTAGAACACCATGTTGATTTATATTGTTTGTTATATCACTACTTGCATGTACAATTCGTGTTTGTTACACCCCATAGAGCCTGCACTGATTGTGGGGAGAGTCAACATTAATAGCCTGTACATTATTGCTATGTGCTTGTGTAGTACCTCCCATGCTGGTGGGTTTGTGCATACCTATTTCTAATAAGACCCTTCAGCCCAGAAATCCCTAGCAATCCCCACTTCCCTTTGGTGCTTTTTACCTCCCTTCCTGAGAAGTCAGGGAAGGGGTGATCACCTCCTTTTTGGTGTTTTCACCTCCTTTCCTAAGAAGTCAGGAAGGGTGTGATCCCCTCCCCTTGGGGGCTCCCACCTCCCTGAGAGTTCAGGAATGGTGTGACCACCTGTGTTCTAAAATAAAAGAAAGCAGGAGATGTAATGGGCTGAAGCTGAAAAGATGCACTGAGGTCCAGTCTGAGCACTTATGGCTAATTAGCAATTGGAAAATACTCTATTAATATATGCTTGGAGAAAGAATGGCCCCACCCATTCTCTGTGCAAGTCTGATGTGTAGAGATTACCTAGAGGATTAGGTGGATGGATTGTGAGAGCCAGATGGACTGCTGGCTGGACTCTTGTCGTGATTGCTCTTACTTTGTATTGCCATTCCCCTTCATCTCCACAAAGAATAAAGATCAAGGATTTTCGCTTATCCTGACTCTGGCTGATTTTAAAATATCATAGGTGCTAAGCACAGTTATGGCAGATAAAGAAGCAATCTCCTTACTAAACATATATGTACAAAGTGGGATAACATCTAAATTCATAAAGGAGAAGTTAAGAGAGCTGCAAGAAGAAATAGACAGCAAAATATAATAATGAGAGATTTCAATCTTACGCTCTCAGAATTAGATAAATCAAACCACAAAACAAATAAGGAAGAAGTAAAAGAGGTAAATAGAATATTAGAAAAATTAGGTATGATAGATCTTTGGAGAAAACTGAATAGAAAGAGTATACTTACTTTTCAGCAGTACATGGAACCTACACAAAAATTGACCATATATTAGGAACTGAAGACTTCTATTTTTTTTATTCTAATTCTATTTTTATAGCTTTTTATTTACAAGATATATGCATGGGTGATTTTTCAGCATTGATTATTGCAAAACCTTTTGTTCTAATTTTCCCCCTCTTTCCTCTCATCCCTTCCCCCAGATGGCAGGTTGACCAATGAATGTTAAATATGTTAAAGTATAAGTTAAATACAATATATGTATACATGTCCATACAGTTATTTTGCTGTACAAAAAGAACTGGACTTTGAAATAGTGTACAATTAACCTGTGAAGAAAATAAAAAATGCAGGCACACAAAAATAGTGGGATTGGGAATTCTATGTAGTGGTTCATAGTCATCTCCCAGAGTTCTTTTTGCTGGGTATAGCTGATTCAGTTCATTACTGCTCTATTGGAACTGATTTGGTTCATCTAATTGTTGAAGAAGGCCACATCCACCAGAATTGATCATGATATAGTATTGTTGTTGAAGTACATAATGATCTTCTGGTCCTGCTCATTTCACTTAGCATCAGTTCATATAAGCCTTACCAGTCCTCTCTGTATTCATCCTGCTTGTCATTCCTTACAGAACAATAATATTCCATAACGTTCATATACCACAATTTACTCAACCATTCTCCAATCGATAGGCATCCATTCATTTTCCAGCTTCTAGCCACTACAAACAGGGCTGCCACAAACATTTTGGCACATACAGGTCTCTTTCCCTTCTTTAGTATCTCTTTGGGGTATAAGCCCAGTAGAAACACTGCTGGATCAAAGGGTATGCACAGTTTGATAACTTTTTGAGCATAGTTCCAAATTGCTCTTCAGAATGGCTGGATGTGTTCACAATTCCACCAACAATGTGTCAGTGTCCCTGTTTTCCCACATCCCCTCCAACATTCCGCATTATCTTTCCCTGCCATTCTAGCCAGTCTGACAGGTGTGTAGTGGTATCTCAGAGTTGTCTTAATTTGCATTTCTCTGATTAATAGAGTAGTAATTAGGATTTGCTTTGCCCAACTTTATGCCAATAAATTTGACAACCTAACTGAAATGGGTGACTACCTTTAAAAATATAGGCTTTCCAGATTAACCGATGAGGAAGTAAATTATGTAAATAGTCCCATTTTAGAAAAAGAAATAGAGCAAGCTATTAATCCACTCCCTAAGAAAAAATCCCCAGGACCAGATGGATTTACTTGTGAATTGTACCAAATATTTAAAGAACAATTAACTCCAATGTTATATAAACTATTTGAAAAAAATAGGGTGTGAAGGACTCCTACCAAATTTCTTTTATGACATGGTACTGATACCTAAGCCAAGTAGAATGAAAACAGACAAAGAAAATTCTAGTCCAATCTCCCTGATGAATATCCATTCACAAATCTTAAATAAAATGTTAGCATAAAGATTACAGAAAATCATCCTCAGAATAATACAACATGACCAAATAGGATTTATACCAGGAATGCAGGGCTGATTCAATCAATGAGCTTTTACTAAAAATGAATTTTGTGCTAAGGCCTAGGATAAGTATTTGCTATACAAAGAAAGGCAAAAACATAGAACTTTGGAGTAGAATGATGGGACCTTTGCAGCTGGATGAGTATTCTTGATTAAAACTTGTGATAAACAACAAAAAAAGGCATTATTAGACATATTTATTTTTAATTGAAGAAAATGATTTTCCAGTCCAACAAGAAGTAATATGGAGTAAGACCATGAATCAAATTCTGAAAACATAAATAGAAACAATACAGAAGAGGAAAAAATAGAAAAGTTATCTAAAGTGATTAATGCTTGCAAAGCACAGTATATTTGACCCATCCCCACCATAAAAGCTTTTCTTTCTCTTTCTTTGTTTCTTGTTTTGGTCTGGTTTAACCTTACTAGACTGACAGGTTGGGTCTAACAGTAAAGTTATCAGTTTGGTAGAAGAGAGCCAGAATAATTGTGTCATAATCAAAAATGATTCCAGAAGTAGTATGTTCATCTCATTATAGTATAGAGATAAAGTAAAAGATTGCCCATGGAGAGAAAGTTTAGCATCTCATCTCTTATTTAACTTTTTTCCTCTCCCTGTGATTCACATATGTAAAAAGACAAAATAAAAATGACTCATGGGAAGAAAAAAGCTCATATAATTTGGTGCCTTCATACTATTCAATAGATTAAATCCACTAGGGAATTACTTCCTAAGACTTTAAAAGAACTGAGCTAATTGTTCATATTTTTTGTATTTTTTTTTTTTTGATATTTGGAAGTCTTGAGTTATCCCCTTGCTCTCCTACAACACTGTTGATCACTATTATGGTCAAAATATATTGAATAGACTTGAGATAGCCTGAGTTAATTTTTATCGTAGATGAAATGCTCTGAAACACAACTATGGATCCTTTGAGTAAGGATATAAGACCCATTTTATTATGAAGACTTGAAAGGCTAATATGGCATTTAATATTTAATCCTAAAAGAAATAGGAAACTTTCTGAATAAATTAGTTTTGCATAACCTATTGTTAATCAAGGCCATAACACTTTATGATCATTCCTTTTTTAAAAAAAGATGTTTTAGATGTTCAGATGTTACAGATGTGATTAGATGAACCACTCAGAGATTAAGGGGCAGGGTGTCTTAGTAAATTTAACAACCATCTCTTAAGATACATGATTTACATAGCTTCAGTAAGCACTTTCACAAGATGGTTCTTTCTCACCTTTCCAGCCTTCTGACATTTTTCTCCTTTCCATAAGCTCTACAATAAAACTACAGTGGCAAATTGATGTGCCTTGTACCCATAGCACTCTATCTCCAAGCATAATTCCTTTACCCTGACTTTTTTCTAGTCTAGAATTCTCTCCCTCATCTCCTCCTCTAATCTCCTCTAGCATCATGAGGTTTACCTTAGACTTCCTTTTCCATAGAAGCTTTTCTTAATTCCATTACTGTGTCTTCCTCTTGAAATTGTCTTTCAGATTGTGTATGTGTATGTGTGTATGTATGTGTGTCTGTCTGTGTCTGTGTATATATAATTTAAATGTTAACTTTTTTTATTAGAAAGCAAGTTCCTCTAGTACAAGTTTCTTTTCTATTCTTCTTTTCCTTCTTTTTCTGTTGACTTTTATTGGTTTCACCATTACATAGAATAATATTTGTTAATAAAAATGATTTCTTATTAACTGATTTTGATAGATTTAATAGACTAATATAAAACAAAGTGAGATGTGAGTCTGGACCAGATAATCTTTAAGGTTTCTTCTTGTTTCAAAGTTTTGTGTTTCAATAATTGGAATAGTTTGAATAAGTTGAATAATTTGAAAAATCATGAATTATATTCATTTTGAAAGAAAAGATATCGCTTTAATATGTACATAGCAATCATAGACAAAAGAATAGAATACAAATATAGAATGATAAGTGTTGGAAATGACCTTGAAAATGATTTATTGCAACCTTACATTTGATGAAAAAAGCTGATTTTTTTGTATCCCTGATAAATACTTATTTAATTTCTATTTAAGTAACTGAATTTCAGTTTTCTGAAAACTCTTCTTAAACACATTCTTATTTTTTAGGAGAAAAGAAGAATATTCTGGGACTTGATGAATATACAAAGTACAATGATAAACACAGTCTCTATATTTGAAGAATTTTCACTATCAGGAATATTGGAATATAACATAAATTAATAAAACATAACTAGTCTATTAGATTACTATAAAAAAATATAATGTGAATGCATGAAGAAAAAAGATCCTTATAAGCAAGGAGAATAAAAAGAGTTGCTTCATAAATAAATACCATATGAGCTTGGTTTTAAAGATTAAATAATCTTTAAATTGGTGAATAAATTGTGGAAGAATGTTTAAACCCTTGGAAATAGCATAGCCAAAGAAATAAGACAAAAGTTGGAGGAATCTTCTAAGTAATGAGGAATACATTTTGGCTGAAGCACAAGGTACACACAAATAGTAATATGAGATTAGGTTGAGTGGTAGCAAATTTTGATGGTCTTTGAATTCTAAGCAAAAGAGTTTGTTTCATTTTACAGACAATGAAGTGTCACTGATCTTTTTTTTGTGCACAGGAATCACATGCATCTATGAATGAGCCAAGCTATGATGAAAAAGTTAAACCAGGAGAGAGTGAAACTGGAAAAGTTTGTTAGCAGGCTATTGTAATAACTTAGATCCAATATGTAATGAGGGCTTATATTAGGATACTCACACTGAGAAGTTAGCATAAACTTGATATGAATAAACAGATAGCATAAACAGATATGAAAAGAATGGAAAAAATAATGTTTTACAAAGCATCTTATAGATAAGTGTTTCTATACCATTCTCCTTTGATCAGCTTCAAAAGGACAGTAACTGAATATAATTTACATTTTTTATCTCCCAGAGAGGTAGTATGATATAATGGATAGGGAGCTGACAGGAAAAAACTGAAATTAAGCTTTGTTTCTGAAATATCTTGTCTCTATAACACTGATCAAGTTATTTAATACCTTAGTCCTCCAATTAGTAATCTGAGATTAATTACATCAGAAGTGATAGCCTGAATTTAAGAGGAAGTTAGGTCATCTATACTAATACAAATATACTATATACAAATATAATTCTTATCTATATCTCATTAGGAACCTAACAAAGTATTCTGAGTAGGTACTTCTAGAAGGCATTCTGAGTACATAAAAGAGTAAACAAATGGGACAATCTAATTACATATGGGAACAATTAAAAATAAGTTATTACTTACAAGTACATAATCAGTATACCTGTTACTTCCTATTACTTGGACATTTTATTTACATTAATAAAACTTTAACTTGTATTAGGTTTTTTTAGAAGCAGCACCACAATGTTGGCACATATTAAGTTTGTGCTCAGTTAGTCTACAGTTTTTTTCCAGATGTGGATGCCAAGTTAAAATTCCCCAATTCAATTTGAAATGAATTTGTGCAATTCAACTTCTAACCTAAGTCTCATATTTATTAGCAGCTTTTATTAATAGATATTTTGGCAATATTTGTTTAAAACAGCAGAATAAAAAAGCATTAGAATGAAAAGGCAGAAATAACCATAGTCAAATTAATACTGATCTGAGCTGAATCCTGGAATCACAAAATTACAGAACAAAGAGAATACTGAGCTTAGATGGTTCAACTTGTACTTAAAAAAGAATTCTTTGCACCTGTCAAGTTACCCCATAACCTTTGTTTGAAACCTTCTGGTTTTAGTGAAATCCTTTATCCTTATAACAATAGGGGACCAAATATTGATCCTGACAAATATATTCGAAACTATCATCTAATCTATGAGATGTCATTTTTGAGTTAGCTCTGTATTCTCATCAGTAGGCCTTTTTTTCTAAATCCACTTATTTTGAGAGAAGAAGCATTATTATCTGGTGAAAGCAGCAGAAGATTTCTGTACCATAACTGGTAAATCCCAATTCATTACTTGGATTACTAGAAATCTGCAGTTTTTAAATTTTGAAGGAAGCAAAGATCAAAGTATGATATAGAAACAACTAAAGTAATTCCTAAAAAGTTTCTTGTTTTAAGCAATTGCTAATATTCTCACATGGTATTTTTCTTCTTTAAGATTAGAGGTAAAATAAATGAATAACTACTCTATATTTGATATCTACTCTTTTGTGCAATTAGCACTTCAGTAGAAGACAATCTCTTAACCTCTTCAGTGGGAGCTTTTAAACCTGAGATAAACTTAAATTTGTCTACTCTGGGATGGGTTGAGAGAAGGCAAATGGTTTAAAAATAATAAAAATGTAAAAGTCAGGACCCCTGATTTAGAATTCAGAATCCTATAGGATTGAGTCAATTTCTATTTGAACTCAGCACCATGGCCCTCCTTAAATAAGCAAAAAAACGAATGAAGAATTAATAAGTAGATAGGTTGGTAGTTAGTTAGCCAGAAAGAGCTAGGTGAAGCTTCCCTAGAAGGAGAAAATATCAGCAAAATAATTGATGAATTGATTTTTCATTTCTTTGTCAGAATTTTCTTTGTCAGCTATTTTTCAACTTTCCAAATTTCTTCCTTGTTCTTGTTCCAAATATAACTACTTTTGCAAAGCAGCTTTTTATTATCTTTAGTTTTCATTGTCTTTTTACTAACCTCAGCATTTTCAGAGACTTAATATTTTTTACATTATGTTTTTTGCTTTAGGTTACCCTTTTATATCCATCTTTGACTATTGGTTCTTTCTTTAATGTTTGTATAAATCATTTATAATCCCATGCACATCAAAGAGATTTCTTAGTAGTAACTCAGAATATTCCTTGAGATATATCCCTTTCATCTTCAATGGAGCTCACAATTAAACAGCATTTCACTTCTTTTAAAGAATATCCTATCCTTAAGATCTCAGTAACCAAAGATCCAACCTATCCCCGCCCCACCCCGCAAAACAAAGTTCAAACCAAATATATATATATCTATATCTATATCTATATATAGATATAGATACATAGATATAGATATAGATATGTATGTGTATATATATATAGATATAGATATAGATATATGTGTGTGTGTGTGTGTGTGTGTGTGTGTGTGTGTGTGTGTATAAAATTCTATGGTACAGGTACAAATCTACAAATGATTCCCCTTTTTTACAAAATTTTATGATTATATAGCAAATGTATTCTATAGTTCTTAGCAATTCCATAAAAGCAACAAAGTCTTATTGGTAAAAATAAAACATAGAATAGCAAGGCACTATAATATTTTCTTTACTTCCTACTTCCTGAGAAATAAAGTTATTAATAAGGCAAATTGGAAATTGTATTTTTTCAATTAATAGAATTGCACTAACAGACCCTTTCCCTTTTTCTCATGCTTCTCCTACGTATATAAATTTTATCTTGAACAAGCTTTTAAATTTTCATTTAATAGATTGTTATGTGTTTAATCCTTCATTTTCAAAGAGGACCAATGATACCATGAGGCTGATATGTTGTCTTGTACATGAATAGGATTTAAGAGGGCCAAAGTGGTAAAGAGTCATTAATCTCACACTGTCCTGCAAAGTCAAAAGCTTCTAATTCTAAAACAAAAGTCAAGAAGACTAGCTAAGGGTTCCAGAAGTAGTAGGTGACATTGGCTTTTTAATACTTAGACTTTTTTCAGGTCTCAATTTGTCTGAGAAAACATGAATGCAAGAATTAAGAGCGAGGTAAGAATTGAGATGAAAAAACAATTTAGATTTCCATCACATAAAAAATCCACATGAAAAAGGAAGACACTTAGAATTTCTGGCCACTTCCTAAAACAATTGCTATTTATACTCAGCCATTCTAACCCATCCAATGATCAAAAGGCTTTGACTGGTACTTTTAATAGAACATTCAACAAGTGTGATTTGGTTTTAAGGGTAGAGTCAAGTAGCTCCATTTGAATCAGTGTGCTTTTCAAAGTCTATTTTTTCAGTTTTATTTGAAGAAATCATAAAAGAAAACTGCACAATACAAAATATTATTTATTCTAGCTTCAAGGAAAAGTGATGAAATAAATAAGAAATAAAAATGTAGTTCATAAACTCAAAGAATTCTTACAAAATTTGTGACAAAAATTATATTCCTTTGGACTGAGCACACACAAGTAAAGGTATGACTCCCCACATTCATAGACACACTATATACAATGAAAGACAGAAAAAGAGAAGGAAGGATAAGAAAAAGTAGAAAGAAGGGTAAGGAGAAGGAAAAAGGGAATAGAAGAAGGAAATGCATAGGAAGAAAGCACAAGAAAAAAAGAATAAAGAGGAGGAAGAAGAGTATCACCTTGATATAAACATAAATTGGATTTAAGTGAGACAACGCTGTATAAAATCATTAGATTAGATCTCTCCTCCAAAGTCATCAGAGCCTAGTGGTAAGAGAAAAGTCAAAAAGATTGGCAATGTCTCAACATTCACTAGCATTTTTATACTTGAGAATTGAGATGGAGGCTTAAAAATGAGACACATAGTGAGAATAATATTGGTAAGATGATTACTAATGGTATTTGAGTGAAGGACAGGAGGTAAACAGAATTTTAAAATTTGAAATGTGGATAATTAGAATAATTATGTTGCTGTCAAAAGATATAAAAATAAAAATTGAAATTCTTGGGAAAGAAGGGAAGATTAAAGATGATAATTATAATTTAATTTTAAATCTAGAATGTAAACAGTATAGTTTGATTTTTATTTTATAGATCTTGGAGGACAACCTAACAGAAATGTCTTGTAAGCAAATATAATTATAGATCTGAATATAAGAATGAATAGATTTTAGAGTTGGAAAAGGACATCACCCATACCCCAAATTTACATATGAGGTAACTGAGGCCAAGAAATTAATGGAATATCTTATACAGGATCAAATAGATTTATCTAAAGTTAAATATTTAATGTATATATAGATTATTTAATGTATCATTTTTTAACATGATAGTTGAAATTTGGAATATATTCTACATGGGAGAGAAGGGGACAAAAGAATCCAAAAAAGTATTTAGAAAAAGAAATAGCTACTGAATTGAAAAAAAGAATGTAATATCATAGAAACCAAAACCTAATACAGTTTCAAGGTGAATATGATAGTTGAAATAAACCAATTGATTAAACATTAGAACAATTTCTGGTCTTCCTTCAGTGACCAAGTAATTTTGACTTTCAGGAACACTTTAACCTCGCATATATAATATGATGAGTTGTCTCTCACCTTCAAAATCAAAAGCTGTTTGGCTTTTTTTTCACAAAATGCTACTTTTATAATAGTTTTCATTGTATTTAATTGAATTGGGAATTTATTGTTCATAGAAATAAGATTTTTCCAAGAATGAATTCTTATATGATCTTCACAACAGCTCGGTATGGTTATCATTTTCCTGATGTTATAGTTAAGAAGGTAAAGTTAAGTGATTTTCCAAGGGTCACACAAGTTCAAGTTTTTGAGGCTAGATAAAAAGCCAGATCTTCCTGATTTTGTCTACAGTGTTCTATCTGTGCTACAAGATGCTTGCATTTAGAGTGTTCCTAACAAGATATTCCTTAAGAGGTACAATTTTCTCAGTGTCACAATTGACCCTTTTACTACAACATATATGTACAGAATAAAGTGATTTACTTTCAGTTTATTCAAGTCATCCTTGCTCTATATTTGTTACAGCCTATATTATTTTAGAAATTTAGAAATTACATAAAATGTAAATTTCATCAACACTGAAAATTATAAATACAGGATTTGAAATTATATCATTTATTATTTTAATTTTTAACACAAACATATTCTGTCTGCCTCTGTTTTTGGCTCTATCTCTATTTCTCTGTTTATGTCTCTCAAAAAGTTGTGCAAGATTAGTGAAAACTAGAAGGTTTTTTTAAAAGATATTATAAATTTCATAGATGTGAGAACATAAGAAACAAAAATGGAAGCAAGTAATTCTACACTGAACAAAAAAAAAAAAAATGTTTGTTGAATACATCCTGAATGCCTGGCTCGCTGCTACATATGATAGAGGGCACTGAGAAGTAGAGAATTTAGGAGTTTTTTTTTTTTTTTTTTTCAAAAAGCTTACAAAACTTAGATCAGTACTGTAAGGCTGTATGCAGTATTGTCAAGGAGTATTTGACAACTCTTTAATAAGCATTTGGAATTTTATTTTAAATCACAGTTTGACAAGTTAGCAGCCTCTGGCACTGAAGGGAACATTCTGGATTAAAACAGTGAGAACATTATGAATGCTGAAGTAATGAGACATGTTGGCGGAGCTGCGTGGGGGAAGCTGTCACAGTCCTACAAGCTTGTACCATGTATGGTTCTTAACCAATTATTAATCCTACACATTTTAGAAGGCTATTGTCATCCACATTTTTTAAAAGCATGTATAGTATGCTAGAGTACAGATCATACTGTTATTTTCTTAAAGTAAAAGGGCTAATAATCACATGAATTTTGGATATAATGGAGAATAGGGAAAAAATCTCTGCACAATTAAGGTACAAAAGTAGTTAGATAGAAAATCCAAAGTTGTAACTCATGTGCTTCATTATTTATTTTGTAAGTAGCAAGAATAGTGACCATTCAAAGAATATGAACACACAATTCTCAGACAAAGAAATTGAAACTATTTCTAGCCATATGAAAAGATGCTCCAAGTTATTATTAATCAGAGAAATGCAAATTAAGATAACTCTGAGATACCACTACATACCTGTCAGACTGGCTAGAATGACAGGGAAAGATAATGAGGAATGTTTGAGGGTATGTGGGAAAACAGGAACACTAATACGTTGTTGGTGGAATTGTGAATACATCCAACCATTGTGGAGAGCAATTTGGAACTATGCTCAAAAAGTTATCATACTGTGCATACCCTTTGATCCAGCAGTGCTACTACTGGGCTGATATCTCAAAGAGATCATAAAGAAGGGAAAGGGCTATATGTGGCAGCCCTCTTTGTAGTGGTCAGAAACTGGAAAGTGACTGGTTGCCCATCAATTGGAGAATGGCTGAATAAATTGTGGTATATGAATATTATGGGATATTATTGTTCTGTAAGAAATGACCAACAGGATGATTTCAGAAAGGCCTGGAGAAACTTACATGACCTGATGTTGAGTGAAACGAGCAGGGCCAGGAGATCACTATATATTTCAACAACAATACTATATGATGATAAATTCTGATGGACCTAGCCATCTTCAGCAATGAGATGAACCAAATCAGTTCCAATGGAGCTGTAATGAACTGAACCAGCTATACCCAGTGAAAAAACTCTGGGGGATGACTAAGAACCATTACATTGAATTCCCAATCTGCTATATTTTTGCCTGCTGGCATTTTGGATTTCTTACACAGGCTAACTGTGCAATATTTCAGAGTCTGTTTCTTTTTGTACAGCAAAATAACGTTTGATCATGTATACTTATTGTGTATCTAATTTATACTTTAATATATTTTGTATCTACTGATCATCCTGCATTCTAGAGGAGGAAATGGTGGGTAGGAGGGGAAAAATTGGAACAAAAGGTTTGGCAATTGTCAATGCTGTAAAATTACCCATGCATATAACTTGTAAATAAAAAGCTATTAAAAAAATTAGTGACCACTGAATACTACGGAATAATGAATGTCCTTATTGATAGTGAGTCTATTCCCATATTGCTAGGATATTTTTTATTATTATCTAGAGATGATAGTCTTTTTTTTTTTTTTTGTAGACAAAAGGATCTTGCAGAAAATTCTACCTTTCATATTAAGTACGTAGTTTTCTTAATATCAGTCAGGTTGTCATTGCTAGAAAAGAGATTAAAAGACTTGAGCTTCTAACTTTTAGTTTCAATTTATATTCTCCCCTTCTTCCATTCTATTATCCCACTTTCTGGCTATATATTTCTACTCTAAACATTGTTTCTCAGAGATCATTCAAAATTTTCCTCAAATGAAGGCTTTTCAATCAATTAAAATGGAGGCACCCATCTTCTTTCCCCACTTTATCCCTGTTTCTGAAATGCAATTTTATCAAATAAATATACCCAAGAAAACTGATAAGTGATGTACTCCATTCTGTGTTCTCATGGAGGACTAGTTTGTTTTGAAAGCAGTTTCTTTCCTGGGATAAGCAAATGTTTCCAAAGTGTCATTGCAGTCATGGTTATAGTTTAATAAATTTTGCTACATAATTTACATAACAAATTCCACCTTATTAATTTCAGATAATTCTTGTACTCTTTAATATCTGTAACATTATAGAAGTTTAAAACTGGAGAAAGATTATAAACGTTGTTTCCCTCCCATGTTTTCTGGAGAAGCAAAATGAAATTTAGGTAACGAATTGTAGAAGAGGGCTTAAATGCTTCAAGTTCGATGAATGGCAAATCCAGAATTTTTAAATGTTCTTCCTCTGCTGTTACCTGTGGGTTATACCTTAGTTATACTAATCCCCAAATCTCTGCATAAATCTAGTTTATAAAGCATCACACCATAGCCACACAGCTCTAGACTCTAAATAATAAAGTATATTCCAATCTAAATCTTAAATTGATTTTTCCATTTAACTTTTTTCCCATGAGATGTTCCTCCTATATTAAATAAAAGCCTTTTGAAAATAAATCTTAAATGGCACCAGGCTCTACTCATATTTTACCTTTTGTTCTGGACATATTCAAAAATACTTATAAATCAGATTTCCAGGGGTGGAGCCAAGATGATGGAGAAAGCACACAAGACTTTCTAAGTTCCTCTCATTCCCCTCAAAACCAACTACTTAACTCAGCCTCAAAAATAGCTCTTCATGCTTAAATTCATGAAGATTAGAAGCAGTACAACTTACCAACCGATGTCTATCTGGAAGATCGCCAGGAAAGCTTTCTCTTGAGGGGCCAGGAACAGACTAGGACAGGCAGCGAGAGACTAGTGTCCTGAGCAGACCAGGGGCAAGGGTGATCTCTGTGGCTCGAGAAATTGTAGAGACAACTCTACTATAAGCTAACTGCTCTGCCTTGACTACAAAGCAGTAAACTGGCAGAGAAATCAAAGCCTAAAACAGAGGGTACTCTAAAAAACTCCAGAATCTAACAAGATCTGGCTCTAACTACTCAAACACGGAACTGACTCAGGCAGATAGTAACGGGCCCTGCAGCCACATCCTGAAGTTTGGGCTTTTGCAGGGGCAGTTACAAATATGCATGGCAGGGGGGCACAACCTGGGCAGACTCTAATTAGAGCAGTGGGGGGCTTGGCCTGAGGCAATAGAATTTCCCCAGCAGACTGTACTTCCCAGGCAGACACTTCCAGTCCCTGCAAATCCATTCACTGCTCAACTGCTAATACCCACAGCCCCAGGGGGGGTTCTTTGCAGGGCACTTTCCCAGCTCACCGCTGCAGGCCTGAGTTACTCCCAGGTGGAAAACTCTTTCCTGAGCACTGCAGTACCTCGCTGCTTTTTGTAGCCAGCTGGCAGGACAGCTATCCATCCATACACCTTTCACTGCTCTGCAGAGAAAGCTGGTAATCTCCATTCTCTGAAGGCAGACACTACAGGCTTAACAAAATGAGTAAAAAAAAACAAAAGAACCATTGATAGTTCCCATACAGAGAGAGAACAGCTTTTCAACCCTGAAGAAACTAATAGCAGACAGTCTCCAAACAATTGTTGGGCCCCAATACAAAAAGCTCTCCTAGAAGAGGCTATTAAAAACCTTAAAAGAGAACTAGGAGAAAAATGGGGAAAGGAAAAAGAAGCTATGCAAGAAAGTGCAGAAATGGCATATAACTCATTAAAGAAAAAATTGATAAAGTGGAAAAAGAAAACAACTTCCTGAAATGTGAATTGGAAATTGTAAAAACCTCCCAAGAAGTGCAGGGAAACAGAATTTGTGAATTGGAAAAAGAAAAAAACTCACTAAAAAAAAAATAGTGAAATGGAAAAAAATTCCATAGAGCAAAACAACTCAATTGGACATATACAAAAAGAAGTAAAAAAAGCTAATGAAGAAAATAACTCACTAAAAATCAGAACTGAACAAATAGAAATGATTGATTCATTGAGACATCAAGAATCAGTCAAGCAAAATCAAAAAAATGAAAGATTGGAAAAAAATGTCAAATATTTACTTGGAAAAACAACAGACCTGGAAAATAGATCTAGGAGAGATAACCTGAGGATCATCGGACTACCAGAAAATTATGATGAAAAAAAGAGCCTAGATACTATTTTACAGGAAATCATCAAAGAGAACTGCCCAGAAGTAATAGAACTGGAAGGGAAAATAGGCGTTGAAAGAATTCATCGAACACCTTCTGAAAAAGACCCTAAAATAAAGATTCTGAGGAATATTGTGGCCAAACTTCAGAATTTTCAAACTAAAGAAACAATTTTTACAAGCAGCCAGGAAAAAAAAAAAAACAGTTCAAATACCGAGTTGCCACAATAAGGGTCACGCAAGATCTGGCTGCCTCAACATTAAAGGATCGAAGGGCCGGGAATCAGATATTCCGAAAGGCAAAAGAGCTTGGAATGCAGCCAAGAATAAACTATCTAGCTAAGCTGAGTATTTTTTATCCATGGAATTTTTGATGAATGGACATTTAATGAAATAGAGGAATTCCATTTGTTTCTAAGGAAAAAAGACTTAAACAAAAATTTTGATCTCCAACAACAGGACTCAAGAGAAGTAGAAAAAGATAAAAGGAACTCTTGAGAACTGTATTTCTGTTTTGGATATGCATAAAAACCATATGTATAATTTGATTTGACTGAGATAACATAAAAAAGGGAAGTAGAAATGGAAAGGGGACAGTGTCAGAAAAAGGGAAAAGGAGAGATAAAAAGAGGGAACCTACATGTGACGATGAGATAAAGGAAACCTATCATATCTGAGGGAACTTAGAGAGGGGGAGGAACTCTCATCAGAGTTGGCTCAAAGAGGAAATGATTGACGTATTGTTTTACAGAAAATCTTCTCTCACTTCGTTAAAAACTGGGAGAGGGAAAGAGAAAAGGAAAAAGAGTAATAAGGGAAAGGTACAAGAAAGGGGAAGGGATTCAAAGGGGGAAGAGAGAGATACTGAAGAAGGAGAGCTGTGTGAAGCAAGTGGGACCAATAAGTTTAATACTGGAGAAGAAGGGAAGCAGGGCAAGAAAAACAAAAGTCTAACCTGGAATATTAGCATGGCAGGAAATACAGAATTAAAATCTTTAATCATAAATGTGAATGGGATGAACTCTCCCATAAAGAGGAGGCAGATAGCAAACTGGATCAAAAGTCAGAAGCCTACAATATGTTGTTTACAGGAAACACATTTAAAACAAGGAGATACATACAGAGTAAAGGTAAAAGGCTAGAGCAGAATTTATTATGCTTCAGGTGAAGTCAAAAAAACAGGAGTAGCCATCCTTATCTCAGATCAAGCAAAAGCAAAAATTGATCTAATTAAAAGACATAAGGAAGGAAAGTATATCTTGCTAAAGGGCACTATAGACAACGAAGCAATATCAGTATTAAACATATATGCACCAAGTGGTATAGCATCTAACTTCCTAAAGGAGAAGTTAAGAGAGTTGCGAGAAGAAAGATATAATACTGGGAAAGTATAATAGTGGGAGAGCTCAATCTTGCATTCTCAGATTTAGATAAATCAAATCACAAAAAAAAAAAATAAGAAAGAAATTAAAGAGGTAAATAGAATATTAGAAAAATTAGGTATGATAGATCTCTGGAGAAAACTGAATGGTGACAGAAAGGAGTATACTTTCTTCTCAGCAGTTCATGGAAACTACACAAAAATTGACCATAGATTAGGACATAAAGATTTCAAAATTAAATGCAAAAAGGCAGAAATAGTAAATGCTTTCTTTTCAGATCACAATGCAATAAAAACTACATTCAACAAAAAGTTAGCTGTAAATAGACCAAAAAAATAAACAATCTCATCGTAAAGAATGATTGGGTTAAACAGCAAATTATATACACAATTAATTTCACTCAAGATAATGACAACGGTGAGACATCATTCCAAAATTTATGGGATGCAGCCAAAGTGGTAATAAGGGGAAATTTTATATCCTTAGAGGCTTACTTGAATAAAATAGAGAAAGAGAAGATCAGTGAAGTGGGCCTGCAACTTAAAAAGCTAAAAAAGACCAAATTAAAAAACCCTAATCAATTACTAAATTTGAAATTCTAAAATTAAAAAGAGAAACCAATAATATAGAAAGTAAAAAACCTATTGAACTAATAAATAAAACTAAGAGTTGTTTTTATGAAAAAAAAAAAACAATAAAATTGATAAACCTTTGGTAAATCTGATTAGAAAAAAGAGCGGGAAATCAAATTAGTAGTCTTAAAAATGAAAAGGGAGAACTTTCCACCAAGAAGAGGAAATTAAAGACATAATAAGGGGTCACTTTGCCCAACTGTATGCCAATAAATTTGAATACCTAAGTGAAATGGATGACTACTTCCAAAAATATAGGCTTTCCAGATTATACAGGAGGAAGTAAATTGCTTGAATAGTCCCATTTCAGAAAAAGAAATAGAACAAGCTATTAATCAACTCCCTAAAAAAAAAAAAAAATCCCCGGGACCCGATGGATTTACATGTGAATTGGCCATATTAATAATCAAATTAACAAAAACCATATGATCATCTCAAAAGATGCAGAAAAAGCATTTGATAAAATCCAACATCCATTCCTATTAAAAACTCTTGAGAGTATAGGAATAAATGGACTTTTCCTTAAAATAATCAGTAGCATCTATTTAAAACCAGCAGTAAGCATCATATGTAATGGGGAAAAACTGCAACCATTCCCACTAAGTTCAGGAGTGAAACAAGGTTGCCCACTATCACTGTTACTATTTAATATTGTATTAGAAATGCTAGCTTTGGCAATAAGAGTTGAGAAAGAGATTAAAGGAATAAGAAGAGGCAATGAGGAAACCAAACTATCACTTTTTGCTGATGATATGATGGTATACTTAGAGAACCCCAGAGATTCTACTAAAAAGTTATTAGAAACAATTCACACCTTTAGAAAAGTTCCAGGATACAAAATAAACACACATAAGTCATCAGCATTCTTATATATCACTAACAAAACTCAACAGTTAGAGTTACAAAAAGAAATTCCACTTAAAGTAACTACTGATTGTATAAAATATTTAGGAATCTATCTGCCAAGGGAAAATCAGAAACTTTATTAGCAAAACTACAAAACACTTTCCACATAAATAAAGTCAGATCTAACCAATTGGACAAATATTAAATGCTCTTGGATTGGGCGAGTAAATATAATAAAGATGATAATACTACCTAAACTAATCTATTTATTTAGCTCTATACCAATCAGACTCCCGAAAAAAAAAAAAAAAAACGAAAACAAAAAAAAAAAAACTATTTTGATGACCTAGAAAAGAAAACAACAAAGTTCATATGGAAAAACAAAAGGTCAAGAATTTCAAGGGAATTAATGAAAAAAAAAAAACCAAATGAAGATGGCCTAGCTGTACCAGATCTAAAATTATATTGTAAAGCAGCAGTAACTAAAACCTTCTGGTATTGGCTAAGAAATAGACTAGTTGATCAATGGAATAGGTTAGGTTCAAAGGACAAAACAGCCAATAACTTTAATAATCTAGTATTTGACAAACCCAAAGACCCCAGTTTCTGGGATAAGAACGCATTATTTGACAAAAATTGCTGGGAAAATTGGAAATTAGTATGGCAGAAACTAGACATTGACCTATACTTAACACCGTACACCAAGATAAGGTCAAAATGGGTTCATGACCTAGGCATAAAGAATGAGATTATAAATAAATTAGAGAAACACAGGATAGTTTACCTCTCAGACCTGTGGAAGAGGAAGGAATTTATGACCAAAGAAGAACTAGAGCTCATTACTGATAACAAAATAAAAAATTTTGATTGTATCAAACTGAAAAGTTTTTGTAGAAACAAAACTAATGCAGACGAGATTAGAAGGGAAGAAATAAACTGGGAAAATATTTTTACAGTCAAAGGTTCTGATAAAGGACTATTTTCCAAAATATATAGAGAATTGATTCTAATTTGTAAGACATCAAGCCATTCTCCAGTTGATAAATGGTCAAAGGATATGAACAGACAATTCTCAGATGAAGAAATTGAAACTATTTATAGCCATATGAAAACATGCTCCAAGTCATTAGTAATCAGAGAAATGCAAATTAAGACAACTCTGAGATACCACTACATACCTGTCAGACTGGCTAGAATGATAGGGAAAGATAATGTGGCATCTTGGAGGGGATGTGGGAAAACAGGGACACTGACACATTGTTGGTGGAATTGTGAACACATCCAGCCATTCTGGAGAGAAATTTGGAACTATGCCCAAAAAGTTATCAAACTGTGCATACCCTTTGATCCAGCAGTGTTTCCACTGGGCTTATACCCCAAAGTGATACTAAAGAAGGGAAAGGGACCTGTATGTGCCAAAATGTCTGTGGCAGCCCTGTTTGTAGTGACTAGAAGGTGGAAAATGAATGGATGCCCATCAATTGGAGAATGGTTGAGTAAATTGTGGTATATGAATATTATGGAATATTATTGTTCTGTAAGAAATGACCAGCAGGATGAATAGAGAGAGGACTGGTCAGCAAGATGAATACAGAGAGGACTGGCGAGACTTACATGAACTGATGCTAAATGAAATGAGCAGAATCAGGAGATCATTATATATATGTCAACAACAATACTGTATGAGGATGTATTCTTGTGGAAATGTATCTCTTTGATAAAGAGATCTAATTCAATTTCAATTGATCAAGGATGGACAGAAGCAACTACACCAAAAGAAAGAACACTGGAAAATGAATATAAACTGCTTGCATTTTTGTTTTTCTTCCTGGGTTATTTATATCTTTTGAATCCAATTCTCCCTGTGCAACAAGAGAACTGTTCGGTTCTGCACACATATATTGTATCTAGGATATACTGTAACCTATTGAACATGTATAGGACTGCTTGCCATCTGGGGGAGGGGATGGAGGGAGGGAAGGGAAAAATCAGAACAAAAGTGAGTGTAAGGGATAATGTTGAAAAAAATTACCCTGACACATGGGTTCTGTCAATAAAAAGTTATTTTAAAAAATACTTCTAAATCAACAAACTTAGCATTTTATTTTGGTGTGTAGAATGGATACACATTCATAGATATGTGTTTATGTATGTGTGTTTGTGTGTATATACATATATATGTATATATGTGTATATATATATATATATATGTGTGTGTGTGTGTGTGTGTGTGTGAGAGAGAGAGTATGTGTATACACATACATATGTGTGTGTCTAATCATCTGGCTGTTCTTAAAACTTTTCTTTTTTCTTGTGGGATTCTTTAAGGCCAATTGTATTATGTTGTATATATAGAATGTTTCCTTAGAAATTGAATCAGGACCTTTATCATTGTAGTATTCACATAGTTAATCTCCTACTAGTTTCCAATTATCTACCTCTATTTCTTCTTCCTTGAAGTACCAAGGGGACATACATTCTAATGTAACTAAGGGTACGTACATTCTAATGTACTCAAGAGTCTAGAGATCTGCTTTCAAGTTACAAGCAAACCTCGACTCTTGATCAGCTTAAGTATGCTTCCTATAGTGCTCCCTCTGGGCATGGGTGGGGGTGGAGTTGGGGGTAGGGGAGAATCTTTTCTAATATCTGCCCCATTTCAGTTAGAAAAAGATTACTAGTTTAGCCCTTAATAAAGTAAGTTCCCTGTTTGTCTATTAAAATACTAACTATTTCTGGTCATCTGGGACTTCTTCAGTGAAATTAGGGTCCTTGGTTCACACACTGGGCACCAAAATGTAAGTTCTGGGCTAGCTTTCTTGAGGCCTCAGAATCAGCCAGACTCAAGATAAGGAAATGTCCTTGGCTTTAGGGGGATAAATGAAGGGGATGGATGAAACTGCCACTAGCTCTCCACCAATCTTCCTTCTCCTCATTCTCCTCCAAAATGACTCTGGCTTGTCTCACTCCACCCTCTAATACCTCCTAAGATTATCTGTATACACCAAAAGATGGAGCAAACATGGAATAGTGAACAGGGCCATTTTCCCAAGCATATGCTAATAGAGTTATTGTCCAATAGGTAATTAGCCTTAAGTGCTTGGTTATCTGATTCAAACACACCTTTTAAGAGTTTCAGTCCTTTACAGTGATGTTCTACAGCTGCGCATGCCCAGAGCAGTGCTGTAATGTAGTCGTGCTGGGGTATTTAAAGGAACCCCAGTGAAAGAATGCCCATCAATTGGGTAATGGTTGAACAAGTTGTGGTATATGAAAGTAATAGAATATTGTTGTTCTATAAAAAGTGATGAACAAGCTGATTATAGAAAGACCTGGAAAGATTTACATGAACTGATGATGAATGAAACAAGCAGAAGCAGGAATACATTGTACACAATAACAGTAAGAATGTGTGGTGATCAAGTATGAAAGTTTTGTTTCTTTTCAGTAGGAGTGCTGTAAAGTAATCCCAATAGACTTTGGACAGAAAATGTCATCTGCATCTAGAAAAAGAACCACGGAGACTGAATGTAAATCAGCACCTGCTATGTTCACTTCTTTTGTTTGTTTGTTTTTTCCTCTCTCCTATGATTTTTTCCTTTTAATTTAATTTTTCTCTGCCAAAATGATGATTAAAGCAATGTGTATTAAAAATAAATAAATTTACTAGAAAAAAGTGATATGGAATATAATTCCCCATTATAATAGTGCCTTTTTAATCTTCTCTTTTTTATTCAATTAAGAACATATTTTCAAATATAAACAGATTGATATTTCATTATGATGAAAACATTGGCATTTTAATATAGCCCTGAAATTTCAGTAAATGATGCTGTTGTTTAATTCCAGAAAAATAAAAAAAAGAATTCAGACCATTTTAATTAGATATCAAATATAGATAATTTTCTTAGAAAAAAATAAATTTACATGATTTTTTTTATCATTTAAATAATTCTTATTATTTCCTCACTCAACAGCCTCAAATGGAAAGACATGGCTTGTATGACAATACAATTAGACATGTTCAGAACTAGTTTGACTATCAAACTCAAAGAATTATTTGGTGCTCAATATCAACATAGCAAAAAGTTTCCATTGGAGAGCCCCAAGAATTGTACAGGGGCTTCTGATATTCTACATTTTAAACTTTGACTGGGTTAAAGACATGATCATCTAGTGTCTCAGATGGTTCAAAACTGAGGATATGTAACTCAATGGATAAAAGAATTCTTTAAAAAGAGGAATATCTATTGTCATATTCTACAATATTAACCTCAATCTAATAAGAAAAATTTAGCAGGATAAATGTAAAAAAAAAAATCTTACATTCATTGTTAATGATTCAACTTCACTACTTTAGAAGATGAAGGAATGATTAAACAATCTGTTTTATTTATTTTGATTTGGTTTGATTTTTATGTGAAAAAAAAGATTTATTGGGGAGGAAGTTAAATTACCTTTTAGCTCTGTCATTGTTTCAGGAGGCAATCACAAAGTTAATAGAATATTGAACAGTATTAATAAAGCATACATTTTAGATATTACAAAATTAGAATGCGTATTAAAATACAAAAGGATCTCTATCCTTTTTTAAAAACTTCGTCAAATTTCAACACATCTCAAGAAAGGCAATCAAAATGGTAAAGATATTTGACTTTATATCACATGAGGATTGGTTGAAGGAAATAAGGGTCATATGATAACTGGTATTAACAGTTGTTGTCAGATGGAACACAGATTTGATTTAATTTGTGTGGACTATGCTGAAGATACAGAGCAAAAGGGTAGACAGGGAATGAAGACGATTTAGGTTTGCTATTAAAAAAGACTTCCAATTAGAGCTGTCCAAAAGTAAAATTATTTGTTGAAAGATTCTGAAATGGTCTTAAGGAGAAACTGATAGCTTGCTTGTCAGGGATGCTGTAATGAAAATTTCTTTAATGTATGGATTGAATAACTTGGCTTCTGAGGTATTTGCCAACTATCAAAATTTAGTTAGCTCATGACATATAAAAACACGATTATTTATTTTAGTTACTATTTCCAATTTTTAAAGAATTATTTGTTTTATTTTCAAATGAGTAAGTCATTTGCATCTGCATTGTGTTTTAAGGAGTACAAAATACTTTACAATTGCTTTCATACTCTTGGAGTAGTTATGAAACATAGATATTGTAATAATTCCCTTTTTAATAGATAAAAAATCAAAATAGACAGAGATTAAGTAACTTAGCTAGGGTTATTCAACTAATAAATGCCTGGGACTATATTTTAATGCAAACCTTCCTGACTCCACGTCCAAAGCCTTTGTACTGATTTCTCATTGCCTTATTTTAGACCTGTTTCTTCTATGTATTTATTGCAACAAAGACATCATTTTAAAAATGGCATATTCAAAATATATATGTTTTTATTTTTACTGTTTTATGCCTTGCTCTATTAAAACAAATCTTGAATACTTAGAAATAGTCTAACAGAAATTAATTCTTTCATATTTTAATCTTTTGTTTTAGTTGTGACCATCAAAATATTACATGGAAAAAGCATAAAGGTAATTTGATAATTCAAAATATAATTGCTTTCCATTTAGTACAAAGAATAAGGGGAAAAAAAATCTTTAGAAGTCTTAGCAGACACGTACTAATGGACTACCCTCTGTGTATGAAGATGCTTAGCACAAGGTGGCTTAGTGCCAGAATTCTCACAGGACCCACACTAATGTGATAATAAATATTTATGTTGTCATGTATTAGCCCACATCCTGAGATAAATATGATTTATTCTGTTTGGTTTAGAGATGCAATCTGTTTAATATTATGCTGAAATAACAAGAAAAAAGGCTAGGAAATATAGTACTAAGAAAGAAATTTTATAACTGGTTGTTGTTGTTGTTGTTGTTGTTGTTTTGTTAAGGTTAATAAGCTATTTGTGTTTGTGATTTATTTCTGCCTAAGGACTGGCAATTATATTTTATGAAAACTACATTTTTTTCATTAACAACTGTATGTTAACTTCTGAGTTTCTACTAGTAATCTCTTAATTTAACACTTTTTAGAAGACATTGGAAGCCAAACAGAAATGTAAAATGTATTGCATTCTTCTGTTTCATGAATTTCTATCATCATAGCACGTTTCATCTAGGTGCCAATTATTAACAGCAATGGTTTTCAAAAATCTGACAAAAGACACTGAGGGTAGTGTAATCAAAACTTGCCAATGGTTCCTGCCAGAATTCACATTCCATGATCTTTGAGAATACAAAGTCACATCAAAACCAGGAAAAGTATCACTTTATGAAGGTACTCATCTTATTAGCAATCTCATGTATATGCTAAAGCCATATAGGTTGTTATTTTCTTATTATTCTGATTATCATCCCATTTTGTTGGAATCCTTACTAACTGCTAAGTAATTAGAGTTGATCTAATCTTACAAGAAGATGTTTTGGGCAGAACCTGAAACAAGGTACTAAGTAGAACTACCCATAATCCCTCTCTCTGGAAGGAGCATAAATAGGCCAATGGGCCAGTCGGAGAGTTCTAGAGAGGAAGAAGCTACAAGTCGAGATTTCACCGGAATGACATGAAGACTGGAGCTGGCTGGAGGCTGAAGACAGCAGAGGCAGAGGCTGAAGGACCAGACCTTTGGATTTACAGACATTTGGAGAGAGCTCTTGGAACCAAGCAGAGAGATAGGCCTCTAAGCTAACCGGGCTATATTGGAGATATTAAAAAATCTGAACTTTTATCACCTGGCTGCATTTTGAGAAGAAAAAGCTCACCACATTTTGGCGCCCGAACAGGGACCGATTCAGATCCATCTGAACTAGATCACAACACCATTTCTTAAAGAACTTATGTTTTTGTGGAAGATAGCACATAATGATGTATATATCTCCTTAGTTATTCGATTTATATACTGTTTTTTAAATTTTATTTATTTATTAGCTTTTTATTTTCAAAATATATGCATAATTTGCAACACTCACCCCTGAAAAATCTTGTTTTCCAATTTTTTTCTCTTAATTCCCCTCAACCACCCCCTTAGAAAGCAAGAAATATGTTAAACATGTATAATTCTTCGATATGTATTTCTACAATTATCAAGCTGCAAAAAAAAAAAAAAAATCAGATCTAAAAGAAAAAAAAAATGAAACAATAAAGCAATTAAACAACAACAAATGAAAATACTATGCAGTGTTCCAATTCAATCCCCACATTCCTCTTTCTGGATGCAGATGGTTCTCTCCATCACACATGTATTGGAACTAGCCTGAATCAACTCATTATTGAAGAACCACATCCATAAGAATCACATAATCTTGTTGTTGCTATGTACAATGGTCCCTTAGTTCTACTCACTTCACTTCATATAAGTTCATGTAAGTCTCTCCAGGACTTTCTAAAATCATCCTACTGATCATTTCTTATAGAATAATAATATTCCATAACATTAATATACCATAACTTATTCAGCCTTTCTCCATTTGAGGGACATCCACTTAGTTTATAGTTCCTTGCCAGTAAAAAAAAAAAAAAAAAAAAAAAAAAAAAAGACTGATAAAAACATTTTTGCATATGTGGGTCCTTATTCCTTTGTATGATCTCTTTTAGATATATGCCTACCATGTTTCCCTGATAATAAGACCTATCCCGAAAATAAGACCTCCCCGTACTGTGTAAGATTCCTCTAAAATAAGCCCTCCCCCGAAAATAAGCCCTATTGAGATTGCTACTGTAGTGAAGGTGATCCCCTGCGCTACACGCTACATTATGGTACCCTCTGTATGCACCATCTCTCCCCCCCCCCCCCGGGGAACCACTTACCGTGCTCCGAGCTTCATCTAATCAGAGCTGCAGCAGTGAGTGTGTCACCCTGTTCTTCCTTTTTTTAAAAATTAACTTTTTATTGATAGAACCCATAACAGGGTAATTTTTTACAGCATTATCCCTTGCACTCACTTCTGTCTATAAATAATTTCAATTTCTTCATCTGATTATTTTAAGGAAAAGTCCATTTATTCCTATACTCTCAAGAGTTTTTAATAGGAATGGATGTTGGATTTTATCAAATACTTTTTCTGCATCTATTGAGATGATCATATGGTTTTTGTTAATTTAGTTATTAATATGACCAATTATACTGATAGTTTTCCTAATATTGAACTAGCCCTGCATTCCTAGTATAAATCCTAATTGATCATGATGTATTATCCTGGGGATGATTTGCTGTAGTCTTATTTAAGATTTTAGCATCAATATTAATTAGGGAGATTGGTCTATAATTTTCTTTCTCTGTTTTCAACCTACCTGGTTTAGGTATCAGTACCATGTCTGTGTCATAAAAGGAATTTGGTAGGACTCCTTCATTCCCTATTTTTTCCAATAGTTTATAAAGCATTGGGGCTAATTGTTCCTTGAATGTTTGGTAGAATTCACATGTAAATCCATCGGGTCCCGAGGATTTTTTTGGGGGGAGTTGATTAATAGCTTGTTCTATTTCTAATCAGATTTACCAAAGGTTTATCAATTTTATTGTTTTTTCATAAAACCAACTCTTAGTTTTATTTATTAGTTCAATAAGTTTTTTTTTTTTTTTTACTTTTAATATTATTAATTTCTCCTTTTAATTTTAGACTTTCAAGTTTAGTAATTGATTGAGGGTTTTTAATTTGATTTTTTTCTAGCTTTTTAAGTTGCAGGCCCAATTCATTGATCTTCTCTTTCTCTATTTTATTCAAGTAAGCCTCTAAGAACATACAATTTCCCCTTCTCTTGAGTCCTGTTGTTTGAGATTGTTTAAGTCTGTTTTTTTCTTTAGAAACAAATGGAATTCCTCTATTTCAATAAATGTCCATCTTCTTCTATGGAAAAAAAAATACTCAGCTTAGCTGGGTAGTTTATTCTTCATTAGCTTTTTTTACTTCTTTTTGTATATGTCCAATTGAGTTGTTTTGCTCTATGGAATTTTTTTTTTCCATTTCACTATTTTTTTTTTTTTTTTTTTTAGTGAATAATTTTCTTTTTCCAATTCGCAAATTCTGTTTCCCTGCACTTCTTGGGTGTTTTTTATCTTTTCTAATTCACATTTTAGGAAGTTGTTCCTCTCTTGCATAGCTTCTCTTTCCTTTCCCTATTTTTCTTCTAGTTCTCTTTTAAGGTTTTTAATAGTCTCTTCTAGGAGAGCCTTTTGTATTGGGGACCAACAATTGTCCAGAGACTGTCTGCTATTAGTCTCTTCAGGGTTGAAAAGCTGTTCTCTTTCTGTATAGAAACTATCAATCATTCTTTTGATTTTTTTACTCATTTTGTTAAAGCCTGTAAGGTCTGCCTTCAGAGCCAGGAGGTTACCAGCTTCCTCTGCAGAGCAGTGAAAGGTGTGTGGTTGGGTAGCTATCCTGCCAGCAGGCTACAAAAAGCAGTGAGGTACTGGAGTGCTCTGGGAAAGAGTTCCCCACCTAGGAGTAACTCAGGCCTGCAGGACAGAGCTAGGAAAGTGCCCTGCAAAGAGCCCTAGCTATGTGAGATAACAACTGGCCTGGGGCTAGACGCTGAATAGTAAAAGTTTCACTTCCCAAGCCAAAGCCTGCCCTGGGGCTGTGGGTATTAGTAGTTGAGCAGTGAATGGATTTGCAGGGACCAAAAGTGTCGGATGGGGAAACACAGTCTGCTGGGGAAGTTCTATTGCCCCAGGCCGAGCCCCCCACTGTATCGATTAGAGGCTGCCCAAGATGTGCCCCCCTGCCGTGCAGATTTATAACTGCCCCTACAAAAGCCCCAATTCAAACTGCAGGATGTGGCTGGTTACTGTCTGCCTGAGTCACTTCCGGGTTTGTGGGGTTACAGCCAGATCTCATTAGGTTCTGGCATTTTTTAGAGTACCCTCTGTTTTAGGCTTTAACTTCTCTGCCAGTTTACTGCTTTGTAGTCAAGGCAGAGCAGTTAGCCTATAGCAGAGTCATCTCTATAACTTCTCTAGCCACAGAGAACACCCCAGCCCCTGGTCTGCTCAGGACGCTAGTCTCTTGCTGCCTACACTAGTCTGTTCCTGGCCCCTCAGGACAAACCTTTCCTTGCGATCTTCTGGATTGACTTCAGCTGGTAAGTTATAGTTCTTCTAATCTTCATGAATTTAAGCAGTGAAGAGCTATTTTTGAGGCTAAATTAAATAATTCGTTATGAGGGGAATGAGAGGAGCTTAGAGAGTCATGTGCCTTCTCTGCCATCTTGGTTCCTCCTCCCTCCCCCTCCCCTTCAGCTCCAAAGAGAGTTTTCTTAAGGCAGATTGAATGACTATCATATATCCCTATTCCTGGAAGTTATGATTCTCACAATATATCTTAAGTTCACTTTAATCTTCTTGTCTGCTGAACACTGCTGACTCATATTGAGCTTGTATTTTTCTTTCTTGTTTTAGGATAATTGCAGACTAACCAAGCCTCCTTTTCTTATATTCTGATGTTGATTTTGTGAATCCAAGTATTAGAATTTACAATTCCAAATCTTGTTAGATTTAACTAACTGCATGAAATTGTGAAGATCATTTTGGATCATAATTCCATAATCTATTATGCAAGCTATGCCTAGAGCTATCTGCTTATTTTCATGTCACTGAAAAAACAAGTGTTAAACAGCACAAATGCAGATGCATGGAATTTTACACTAGAAATAACCTGTCCTGTTAATATTGAAACATTAAAATTACACTTTGAATCCAAACATCCAAATGTACTTACCATATCCCTTTTTGGGTGTTCATCAACTCTTTCAATTTAAAAAAAAAAAAAACTCTTTTTGCAATTTTTCCTGGAATCAAAGATAGACCCACTAATCCATAGTTTACTTTCATTTTGTTTCCTTACCTTGTCTTCTTTTTCTTTCCTTTATGCACTTTGGTAGTTAGAAATAATTTTGCCCTCCTCCAGTCTTGTATTACTACTACAATTTTCCATGCTGTTTTAAATATCATTGACAATTTTAACCATATCTGCCATTTTTTTTTTCCGGACCTGAGGTTATAATACATCTAAACTCAGTTCCTTGGATTTATTAGACAGTTAACTGTTCTCTTATTATATCCTTATTTGGTTTAGACAAAACTCGCTGTTATTCAAATCTGTACTGTCACTCCAAGTATAAAAGTTATTTTCCTTTGCAGAGAAAACAAACTTAAGAGCTGAGAATCTCTGCTTTCTCTTTATTATCATTTATCAACAACTGGTTTATTCTTAAGGAAAGAAGTTATCCATTCTTTGAATCTTATTTTACTTCCAATTTAGTTTAAAAATAATATTGTTGTTTCTCAAATTCTTTTGAACTCAGCATTCCTGATAACATTTCACATCCAATGGGATCATGCAGTTATAATCATCCTGTCCCTCTGATTTCTGTAAACCTCCTACTCCTTTTTCTGTTTCTTTTTCTTATTTTTCTTTTCCTTGTTTTTCTTCTTCTCACTCCTGTTTTTGTTTTTGTTTTTTATTCTAGTTCTTGTTCTCCTTCTTTTTCTTCTTCTTTTTATCATTCCTCTCCTTGTACTTTTCCTTCTTGTTTTTGTTTTTATTCTTATTCTTGTTTTTCATAATTTTTCATGTATCCATTTTGTTCTCTTTTGAAAAACAAATACAATGTTTTTGTCCCTTGTTGAATTTGTTTACATTTGTGTTTTCAGAAATTCATTTTCTCCCCAGTTTCCCTCAGAAACAATGCTAAATCAAGTCTCTAAATGTAATTTTAAGTGACAAAGTACTTTAAAAATGGAATTCAAACAATTTTCTAGCTTAAGATCTTTTGGAAAAATGTTAGGAAAATCTGTCTCATCTGGGTAAAAGCGAAGCATGGCCAAATGCTTTTGCAGTTCAGAGGATCTAGTGAAAGAGTCATATATGCAACAAAGACCATCAACAGAAAGCCCTTGTTGCTGGTTAATTGGATCAACTATTATAGAGTTCCAACCAAGTGCATAAAGCAAAATAAGACCTTCTAAATTGCAACTCAACAAATGGAACTTGGTCAGGTCAACCCAGCTCAGTGGGAAACCCAGCACCACAACGTGTGCAGAAAGTCAGAGAACTTGACCTACAAAAGAATCTTCAAACAATCTCCCCTGTGCCCAAGTAGCAGATCTAAACTTTAAAAAATAGGCAAAAAACACAAAAAGCAAAATGGCTTCTGATCATAGAATAGCATTTGGAGAGAAGAAAGATCAGAAAACAAGCACAGAAGTGGTAGCAGTGGCAAAATCCCTACAAGTGAGGATAAATTGGCCTCAAGCTCGAAAAATTCTCTTGCTAGAGAGCAAAGAAAGATTTCAAAATAAAGTAAGAGAGGTAGAAGAAAAATTGAAAATGAAAAGATCCACCCAGAAGAAATACAAAAAATCAATAGCTTGGAAAAGGAAACACAAAAAATGAGTGAATAGAACAACTTCTTAAAAATAGACAGGATGTTTATATAATGGTAAATGTACATGTGTGCTTGTATTTATGTGTATAGGTGAGTATTGTGAGGGATGTAGAAGACCCTTACCCAAAATGACTATGCAGCGATCACTCAGTAGAAAGCAGAAAGGTTGTTTATTAAAACCTCCAGAGGATGAGCCATTCCATTATGAGATAAGGGAAAAAGACAGCTCATGGTAGAAGGGCTAAAGAATTAGTATCTTTACTGTGTAAAGATACACAGCTTTTATACAAGAGATTCCATCATAAGTAAGAAAGCATTGAGAAGGGGAAGGGAAGGCATCTAATTGGTTGTTGCTATCCAGAGAGATTGGAATGGAAGGTTTCTGTTTCCAAGAAATTACCTGATTTATAGGAAATAGAAAATCAGGCCTTCAGGTTTAAGATAATAGAAAGCAGATAGTGGTCAAGCTAATAGACTAAATATCAAAAAATGTCAAATACTGATAAATGTCATCAGTTCAGGTTAAGTAAATATGTTTCTAGCTGGCCAAGGCTCAAGTGAATATGGGCCTGCACATATTATACAGGTCATATGGAAACATAGAAATAATGAAAGTAAAATACAGAAAATGAATTCATACATTCCTATAAGTTCTTCACCTTATCTCTCTATTCCACACAGTATGAATATAGTTATATATATTTTTCTATACAGCTATATGTATATACATACATGTATATATACATATACATAAACACACAGATGCAGATGCATATATGCAAATATACATATAGGTACATACATATATATATGAGTGTGTATGCGTGTGTGTGTGTGTGTGCTTAATTGTAGCCTGCTTGGGAAAGATGAGGAAAAAAAGAGAAAAAAAGAATAAAGTAAGACAAATGTAAAAAATTCACAACAGAAAACAAAAATATAGCCTATAAATAAAGAAAAGATGGATTCTCATGAATATAATTTCTTATATTTTTATATATGCCTTTGTGAAATGGAAATTTATTATATTTGAATTCTCCCTCATGTTCTGCTTGTTATAAGACAATGTTTTATTTTATTTCCATTTTCTGTCTTTCTTTTTCTATTCTGGTTTTGTAATTTTGCATTAAATTTTATTAAAAATCCAGTCTGTAAAAAATTAATTTGACAAAATAGAAAAAAAAATTCAAAAATGACTCAAAATTAGATTTGGTTAAATATAAACATACCCACACACCCAAACCACCCATATATATGCCTGGGAATATAACTGGAGGAATCAACATCAAGTTGGCTACTCTATCCTGGTTGCAAGGCAGTAGAACAGTAGATTAGATGTAAGATATCCAACACAAATACAAAAGGAAAATAGTGAGCCTCTCAACCCCAAAATAATGCAGGACCTGACTATGCCCACCCAGCACCAGAAATTAGTCAGCATCAACCCAGTACAGCCATTATCACCTGTAGAGGGAGCTTGGAGAATCTCCCCTTTGCCCAAAAAGGAGACCTCAAATTAAAAAAAAAAAAAAAAAAAAAAAAAAAAAAAGAGCAAAAAAGGAAAAATAATAATTCTGATCACAGAGGTTTTTTTTGTTTGTTCGTTTGTTTGTTTGTTTGTTTGTTTGTTTGTTTATTTGTTTTATGGAGAAAGAGAACACATTTCAAACCCTGAGGACATTAAAAGCAGATCATCTCCAGTTGAAGGCCCAAAGGGTGATATAGATTGGACCGCATCTCACAAGGCTCTTTTGGAAGAATTCAAAAATGATCTTAAAAGAGAGTTAGAAGAAAAATGGGGAAAAAAATAGATCTTTGCAATGTGGTTTGGAAAAGGAAGCACAGAAATTATCTGAAGAAAATGTCTTAAAAAACAAATTTATTGAAATGGAAAAAGCAAATTGTTCCTTACAAAATAGACTTGATGAATGGAGAAAAGAAGCATATAACTCATTGCAAAATAGATTTGACAAAATGGAAAAAAAAAATTAAACCTACTCCTTGAAAAAGATAATTTGTAAAATGGAAAAGAAAATGAAGAAAATAACTCATTTAAGAATTCAATTGGCTAAATACAAAAGGAGCTAAAAAAAAAAGTAACTGAAGAACATAATTCACTAAAATTAGAACTAAACAAAGAAAAATGAACGACTCAACGAGACATCAAGGATCAGTAAACAAAATGAAAAAAAAATAGAAAAAATGTAAAATACCTCATTGGAAAAACATCTCACCTGGAAAATAGGTTCAGATGAGACAATCTAAGGTCCCCCCATCCCCCCCCCCAAAAAAAAAAAAAAAAAAAGGTGAAAAAAAAAAGTTCCTACACATCATCTTTCAGGAAATCAAGGAAAATTGCCCTGTTGTCCTAGCACCAGAAGGTAAAATAGCCATTGAAAGAATTCACCAATCACCTCCAGAAAGAGATCTCAAAATGAAAACTCCAAGGAATATTGTTGCTAAATCTCAGAATTATCAAATTATATCAATCAAATCAAATCAAATCAATCAAAATATATCAAAAAATAATCAGAATTATCAAATCAAGGGGAAATTATATAATCAGCCAGAAAAATACAATTCCAATATCAAGGAGGCACAATCAGGATTACCTAGGATCAAAGGGCCTGGAATCTGATATTCTGAAAGGCAAAGGCAAAGGAGCTTGGATTACAGCCAAGGAAAATCCAAGAAAAATCTTTCAGGGACAGAGATGGACATTCAATGAAACAGGGGAATTCCATTTATTTCAGATGAAAAGACAAGAGCTAAACAGAAAATTTGATCTTCAAATACAGAACAAAAGAGGAGAAAAACAAAAGTAGAAAAGAAAAAAATAACTTTCTTTTAAATATAAATTAGATTAAAAACTAACTGAAAATTAAAGAACATTATTCTAAAGAATGAGTGGGTTAAAGAACAAATCATAGAAACAGTTAATTTTATACAAAAGGTTGATCATAATGAGACAAACCTAAACCTATGGAATCTGGCCAAATTACTTCTTAGAAGAAATTTTAAATTTCTTCTTAAATGAGTAAAATACAGAAATAGGAGATCAATTAACTGACCACGCAACAAAAAAAAGTAGAAAAAGACAAAATAAAAACTCCAAATTATATATCAAATTTCTAATTTTAATTCTAATCTGAAATTGAACAGAGAGATTGATAAAATTGAAACTAAGAAAAGTATTTAACTAATTAATAAAACTAAGATTTGGTTTTATGAGAAAATAGATAAGCCTTTGAGTCATTTGATTGGAAAAAGCAAAGGAAAAATAACCAAATTATTAGTATCAAAAATGAAAAGGAAGAAATTAAAGCAATAATTAAATTATTTTGTCCAATTTTATGCAAATGGACAATATAATTAAAATTAAATGTGTATTTACAAAAATATAAATTACCCATATTAACAGAAGAGGAAATAAATTACATAAATAGTTCCATTTTAGTAAAAAAAATTAGCAAATCTTCAAAGAAGTCCCTAAGTAAAAAATTTCCAGGGCCAGATGGATTTACAAGTAAATTCTACCAAACATTTAAAGAACAATTAATTCAAACAATATGTTAACTATTTAGAAAATAGGTAAATTAGGACTTGCCATATTCTGGTTAGCTTTCTGGAGATTTTGGATAGTAGAGTAATCATCACGAGAATAGTCAAGGATAAAGTCCAAAGTCTTTATTTTCTCCTTCACAATCTGTCTCCTTCACCTGGGACCTGGCTGGCTTCTGGAGACCCTCCTAGAGAATCATTATCTTTTTTCTACTGAGTTAACATCTTGTTTTAGGATTAAATCAATCATATTGAACTAGAGAACTCACATGCTAAACTAGACAACCATTGTCTTATCAGTTCCACTGAGTTGACGCCTTCTTTAAAGAATACTTCTCCAGAGTTCTGCCTTTTACAAGGATTCTTGCCAAATTCCTTCTATGACACAAATATGGTACTGATATCTAAACCAGAAAGAGTTAAAACTGAGAAAGAAAATTACAGACCAATCTCCATTATAAAAATTAATACAAAATTTTCTTTTTTCAATGCTCAATATTTATTGGCAATGTGATCCTGAGATAGTCACTTCATCTCAATTTACCACAATATCCTTATCTATAAAAATGAAAATAAAGTTAACACTTACTTCCCAGAGTTTTTGTGAATATCAGAAGGGATAATAATTGTAAATAATTTTAAAGTTCTTAACACTCCACTCTGTATCTGAAGCTCTGATTGCTTTAAAACCCACTGAAAAAGATATCTATCTCAAGTTAATGGGGTATTTAAGTGGCACAGTGAAAACAGGGACAGAAGACTAGATCCAGGAAAATAAACTCCTCTTCCTAGCTTAAATATGTTCCACAACATTTGGGAGCTCTGTGAAACTTAAACAAATTACTTACAGTTGTCTGCTTCAGTTTCTTCATTTGTACAACGACTGGCAAAGAAAATGGCAGGATTTTTGGATGCAAAATTTTAAAATACATTATTAGCAAAGTAATTATAGCAACTTGTCAGCAGGTAACATAACATGACCAAGTGTGATTTATACCTAGAATGTAGGGATGGCACAATATCAGGAAAAAAAAATTGCCACTATCTACCATATCAATAATAAAATCAACAGAAATTGTATGATAATCTCAATGGATGCAGATAAAGATTTTGACAAAGCACAGGATTCATTCCTATTTTTTAAAATGCCATTTATTTTTTATATTAAGGGTTTTTTCTTTCCTTTTTAATTATATATTTTTATTTTCAAAATATGTACATATATAATTTTGATCCACCTACAAAAACATTGATTCTAATATTTTCCCTTACTTCACCTCTCTCTCCCAGTCAATGAGTGATCCAACATATGTTAAACATGTGCAATTCCTATATTTCCACAAATATGCTGCACAAGAACAATCAGAACCAAAAGGGAAAAAAAGGAGAAATAAAAAAAAAATGCAAGCAAACAACAACAAAAAAGAGGGAAAATAGTATGTTGTGTTCCACATTCAATTTCCACTGTCCTCTTTCTGGTTGCAGATGGATTTCTTCATCACAAGATCATTGCAACTAATCTGAATCACTTCATTGTAGAGGAGAGCCATATCCATCAGAGTTGATCCTCATATAATCTTGCTGTGGCAGTGTATGATGATCTCCTGATTATGCCAATTTCAGTTAGCATCAGTTCATGTCTCGTCTTTAGATTTGAAATCATACTGCTTATCATTTCTTATAAAAATAATATCCCATAGCATTCATTGATGGGCATCCTTCTAGCTAATTTCTAGTTTCTTGACACTACACAAAGGACTTTCACAAATATTTGTATACGTGTGGGTCCCTTACTCTTCTTTCTGATCTCTTTAGGATACAAGTTCAGTAGAAACACTGATTCATTAAAGAGTATGCACTGTTTGATAATCCTTTGGGCATAGTTGCAAATTTCTTCCTGAATGGTTGAATCAATTCACAACTCCACCAACAATGTATTAGTATCCCAGTTCCTACACCCCCTCCAACATTAATCATTATCTTTACCTATCATCTTAGCTAATATAAGAAATTTGTCATGGTATCTCAGAGTTGTCTTAATTTGCATTTGTCTGATTAATATTCATTTAGAGCACCTTTTCATATGACTAGAAACTGTTTCAATTTCTTCACCTGTTCATTTTCTGTTCATATCCTTTGACTATTTATCAATTGGATAATGATTTGAATTCTTATAAATTTTAGTCAATTCTCTATATATTTTAGAAATGAGTTATTTATCAGAACACTTGAATGTAAATATATTTTCCCAGTTTACTCTTTCCTTTCTAATCTTGTCTATATTTGTTTTGTTTGTACAAAACTTTTTTTTTACTTCATATAATCAAAATTACCTATTTTGTATTCAGTAATGTACTCCAGTTATTCTTTGACCAGAAATTCCTTCTTTCTCCACAGATCTGGGAGCTAAGCTGCCCTTTTTTCTTCTAATTTGCTTATAATATCACTTTATGTCTAAATCATGAACCCATTTCAACCCTTGGTGTATGATATTAGGTGCACATCAATGCCTTGTTTCTGTTACTCTATTTTCCAGTTTTCTCAGCAGTTTTTATCAAATAGTGAATTTTTTCGCAAAAGTTGGGGTGATTGGTTTGTGAAACAATAGATTACTATAGTCATTAACTATTTTTTCCTCTGAACCTAAGCTATCCCACTAATCAACTACTCTATTTGTTAGCCAGTTCCAAATGTTTTTGATGATTGCTGCTTTATAATATAGTTTTAGGCTAAGCACAGCTAGGCTACCTCCATTGGCATTTTGTTTCATCAGTTCCCTTGAAATTCTTAACCTTTTTTTTCTTCCACATTAAATTTATTATTTTTCTAATTCTTTGAAGTGATTTCTTGGGAGTTTGATTGGTATGGCAGTGAATAAATAAATTAATTTAGGTGGAACTGTCATTTTTCTTTTATTAACTTGGCCTATCCATGAACATTTAATATTTTTCCAATTGGTTAGATCTAAATTTATTTGAGAAGAAAGTGTTTTGTAATTATCTTCATATAGTTCATGACTTTGCTTTGGCAGATAGACTCTCAAGTATTGAACATACAATATTGTATGTTGTGAACAGTGTGTGTTATGAATAGTTATTTAAAATGCAATTTCTCTTTGTATTTCTTACTACTGGACTTTGTTGGTAATATATAAAATGCTGATGATTTACATGGAACATATATATATATATATATTCAGTCTTTATCCTTTTTAATCTTTCTGTAGCTGTTGACAGTGGTAATAATCCCCTTCTCTTTGATATCCTCTTTTCTTTAGATTTCTGTAATTCTGCTCTCCCTTGATTCTCTTCATATCTCTCTTGTCCCTTCTGTTTCCTTGGAGAGTCTTCATCCAAGTCCTGTCTACTAAAAGTGGTGGTCACCCAGGTTATATCCTACTTCTTCTTTTCTGTTTCTTTACTTTTTTATTTAGATATAATCAGGTCATAAGATTTCAATTATCAACTTTCTGCCAAGGACTCTAAAATCTATCCTAAGCCCTCCTTTAACTACATGATTATACTATAATTTGCATACACAACATTTCAAATTGAATGTTTCATAGATATTTTAAACTTCATATGTTCAAAACTGAACTGATTTATTCCTCCATAAAAACTCTTCCTTAGTTTTCACTCTTACTCCCAAGCAAGTTCACCCACAAAGTTTTCTAGCACAAAGAAACTAGATTTAAATATAACTGGAAAATACTTAACAAAATGAATAAAAATGCATAGTATAGGTAATATTAAAATACAGTTTTGAAATCAATATATGGTCTGCAAGAATTCCTATATACAACCATTTCTTGGTGAACTTGATGACTCTAGGACAAAGGATTCAGTATGTTTATATGTATGCATGTTGTCTCCCCCTTTAGATTATGAACTCTTTGAGAGTAGAGATCGTCTTTTGTCTTTTTGTACATCTTTGTTAGTACAGTCTGACAGAGAGTTTGCTCTTTATAAATGCTTTTTAATTGATGTATTTTCCTCTTCTCAGTCTAATGGTTCCATTTTTATTTATTTTCCTTTCTTTTAGGAATGTCAACAGTTTGCTTTAGTTTTATTATACTCTGTTATTCCCCAATTCCTTTTAGTGAGTGGCTCAAGTCACATATTTTAATAGTCTGTTACCATCACTACCACTAGAGACTGTATGTATGGTTTGGTGAGCAGAATACCTCACCATCCAAGATGCTTGCTTTCATTGTTATTTTTCCATTGGAAATTGCTGTAAGCATTTTATGAACTGATGTCAGTGTTATGGCTGAGAAATTAAAGTACAACATTATAAAACAGAAAAAGGGATGCTGGACTTATTTTACTTGGTGATGAAACTCCTCTATGATACAGACTGGCCACTTGGTGATTTATCACTTTTAAAAGATAGCCTTTGAGAAATACTTCAAGGAAAAAATTTATATCATTTAAATTATTTCCTAGAGTGTTGAGAAGTTAAGTGACTTGTCCATGCAGCAGGGTAAGAGAAGAGAATAAAGCACTGGTCCTGGGTTCAAGAAGATCAAAGTTTTAATGCATCTTCAGATATTTATTAACTGTGCAATGTTCCACTTAATCTCTCTCTGCCTCAGTTTTCTTGTCTGAAAAATGGGAATGATAATAATACTTAACTTCCAAAATTGTTGTGTGGAGATAATATGATAACATTGACAGACTACTTTATAAACCTGTTGTTATTGGGTCATATCTGATTCTTCATGACCCCATTTAGATTTTCCTTGGTAGGGATATTAGACTTCCCCCAAGTCATACAGCTTTCAAGATCTGAGGCCAGATTTTAACTCGGGAAAATAAATCTTCCTAACTCTAGGCCAGACATTCTATGAACTGCACCTACTAGTTGCTTCCTTGCAAATGCATCATTATATAAGTATTATTATTCTCCTCCTTTTTCTTTTAATTTTCATTACCATTATAAAGACCTAAACACTGATCATTCTGATCCCAAGCCTTGCTCTTTTTCCATAATTTCACAGTTTTTTTCTTTAAAAAAATCAGAGTAACCCTCGTGTAAAAAAAATAAAATAAAAGTGTACTTTAAAGTATCATATAATTATATTTTTAAATTGTCTTGAAGAAGCAAGCAATATTACTGGCAGATACTCTTAGATTCCATTTAAATATGTACACATTAGCTTTTCTAATTATATTACCAACAAAATAAGTATTTCCCTTAAGATAAATAAAAGGAAAGCACACATATATTTAGACAGTGTTGAAGTTGAGGCACAATTGTCCCCAACATAAGCTTTTTAAATATTCAAAAAGATTTTTTACCTTTTTTTTAAATTAAGTATTAAAGGCTGAATTCCAAATGAGATACATTTGTGGCCAGGGCTGTATGTTAATTCCAATGGTCTAAAATTAGTTTCTCTAGGCCTATTGATTTTTCCATTTGTTCCTGCAAAAATAGCAAGCACAGTTAGCTTTTCTTAACATCCTGAATTTCATTAAGGTGTGATTCATATATGTTTGATACACTGCACTGTATTTTTTAATGCAAGAAAGAGCTTTTATATTTCTCACTGAGGAAAGGAAAAAAAACACAACTGGTATCAATATGACTTACCTTCTTAAGAATGAATAAATAAATGAAGAAAAATAACTGGAAATTATGTATTTGTTCTAGGCATTTGGGGGCTAAGCATTAATGATACAAATATGCAGAGATAAATTCAAAACTCAAGAAGGTTATATTTTACATTTTTTTCATATAAATGATACATTGAGGAGAAGAACTGGGTAGTTGACTGATAATCCTTTCCAAAAGCAATGATAATGAGATTTCTTTACTTATACACCATTTGTAATATGTCCATTTATTACTCAAGTCAAGCCAAGAAACATTTTAGATTCTTACTGAACAGTTTTTCAAAACTTATGACTGCTAAGTTCCAGGTATTGTGTTAAGCATTAGGGATACAAAGGGAAGCAAAAATTTTGCAAACTAAAGGGGCAATAATAAGCAAACAAATATGAATAAGCAAAATGTATCCAGGAAAATTAGGAAATAATTAACAGAAGGATGATACAATTATGGTGAAATGGGAAAATCTTCTTGTACTAAATAGGATTTTAGTTGGAACTTGAAGTCAAAGAAATCACAAGATAGAGCATTCTACGTTGTGGAATATGTCTGGATATTAGAAATTAGTCTGAATCCATCTCAATAATATATGTCTCAATATGTCTGAATACTAGAGATTAGTGGTAATGTCACTGGATCTAAGAATTTATGTTTGCTGGGAAGGTTGAGATGGGACAAAATTGCAAACAAAATAAAAGGTGTTTGGGTTTTGGGATTACTAAGGGCTTTAAACTTAAAAGAGAGACTTTTTTTTTCTTTTCAGTATTAAAGGTGATAGGGAGCCACTGGAGTTTATTGAAGTAACATGATAGAAACTGTAGTATTTGCTAAGTACTTACTCTATTCCAGGCATTGAACAAAGGTAAAATAAAATAAAATAAAACTATCCTTACTGCCAAAGAACTCATGGTATACTCATGGAAACAAAATGCAAGTAACTATTTGAGTACAAAATATGTTCAAGGTAAATTGGAGGTAATTTTATAGAAAAGTCACAAAAGGAAACAATGAAAGGTTCCTTATAAAAGATGGGATTTTAGTCAAGATTTAAGGGCAGCCAAGGAAATCAGAAGGTAGATGTGATGTGGGGAATAAAAAAAAATTCAGGAATGGGAGACAGATAGTGCAAAGCACAAAAGATATAGAGTGTCATATGGAAGAAATGTCAGAATTACTCCATCTTTTGAGTATTGAAGGAAATTCAAGTGTAATAGGATTGGGATTGTAGGAATAATCCAGATTGCCACTGGATTAAAAACAAAGAGAAAATGATTGCTTCCAAAATGAAATGCAGAAGAAGAAGTTAGGAAGAAGGATGTTTCAAAGTTTGGAACTCAGTTAAAGTATCAGAAAGTATCTGTTATAAGTAATTACTGATCAAGAAAGAACTATTTTAAGACAAAAGATGATTTACCTTAGTTGGGGAATTTTCTCAAAGAAGAATCAACATATCTAGGAAGGAGAAGAGATTTGAAGTCTTTACTATCTGATAGAATCAGAATAGAATACAGTCTTAAGAGCCTGGTCTCTAATACACAACTCTGCAGACTAAATTCTTTTGACATTTCAGATTACTATTTCTGAGGAGATATTTTCCCCAAATTGACAGCATATATATTTTGTTCATTTACTCCACAAGGCCTCTACAACATGGTCTCTGAGGACAGGCTGTTTAGTTACAATAGCAGTAGCACCACTAATATCACATTACCACAAGGTTAAAAGACAAGCTAGAATGAAAATACCATTACTGTGTCTATTACTTTTCTTGAAGAAAACAATAGTTAAATAATTAAGTGACTAACTGAAATGTTGAAACCAGAGACAAACTAGTAAGCTAGGGCAAAATATGAATATCAGTACATTGAAAAATATTTGCTTTCCCACATACTTATAAAATACACCAGAAGTCTTTGTGTTGTTTTAAGCTTTTATAGATTAAAACTTGTCTTTTTGGGCACTGCATTTGATAATGGCTCATTTAAATATTGCTTTATGACAGAATAAGCAACTGTGGCTCAGAGACATTAAGTAAATGTCCAAACTGACATATCTAATGAGTGGAAGAGCTGGGAATCAAAATTCAGGAATTTTGATATCCTGACTGGTGTATTTTCTCTTAACCAAGCAGCTCTTCTTCTAACAAAAACCAAATCATAGCCACAATTATTACTTTAATAAGAGATATTGTATGGAAGCTGTTAGCCACTATGACAAAAAAACCCTCCATTCTGATTTTATATCCTTGTCGACTAAAATTTTAATGATAATATTAAAAAAGTTTTAAATCACATTTGCAGTCTTATGAAATTGAAAAAAGGCTAACCCATTACTTGAAGGTAATGAGTCAGAGTGATTTACTGCAGCCTCTTGGTGATTTCTGTATGAACCAATCAAATGAAAGGGCACAAAAGCCATTCACAGTGAAGATGATCCTCAGCTCTAACTAATATAAAATCTAAAGTCATTAAAATGCCTAATGGCAAAAAAGCTAGAAATTTATAAACAGGGGAAAATCTCACAGCAAAAGAAGAATATATTTTATCATTAAATGGCAAATAGCAAATTGTTAAAATCAGTCTTTAAGAAACTACTATCCAAATGCCAGATCATATGGTTCTCACTGCCAACAAAGTAATGAAACAAAGACAAGAAAGATTTTTAACAAAGTTTTTCTGAATCAAAATTTAAAGAGTATTTAAGGTGGGATGTGAACACTTCATTCAGAATGAAAATGTAATAGTGTTCATGCAGTCTGATTTTGAAATAAAAAGAAAATTAATTCATTGTATTGGGAAAAAAAAACATATTCCAGTCTCCTTTGTCAAATGTGAATCTCAGAATGTCTATTTGAATGCCAGTTTATAATATATCAAAGTGTCTTATGCACAGCTGCATTCCATTTGCATTAAATGCATGCCCTATGGAGAGCTCATTGGTATAGTTACACAATTCTTCTTTATTTAGCAAGAAACATGCATTTTAAAAATAATGTTTTCTTGCTGGAATTGTCAAGAAACATTGTGCTTTGGGTCTATTTTTGATTATTTATATTGTTTATAAGAAAGAGTTCTTATGCTGTTAGAACATTTAACATTTTTCAAATTAAAATAAAAAAAAATCACAGTGAATGTACCAAATGTACTCAACTTTTTATCAATGATATTTCAAGGTTTTCTTGTGTTTATTTTTGTATTGTACTTTAATAGTTGAAATTTATTGCAGGAATTAAGTAAATAATCTATAATCTATTCCTGGTAGAGGATATTTGCAAGAGAATATTACATTTGTCAGCTATACTAGTCAAACTTTCAAAATTAGGAGCAACTTAGTTGCAGAGTATAATGAGTCTATATTCCTCAGTTACAAATCTTTTCAGAAAATGGCATATTTTGGGGGAAATAAAACAAATTATAAAGATTAATTTTCTCCCTGGGTCATTCCTCATTTGAAGCAGCAAACAAATTCTTATTTATAGTAAGTTAAAAAAAACAAACAAACAAAAAAAAAAAAAAAACCAAACGTACAAATATTAAAGAATATGCAGAATTATTTTTAAAAGACTTTGATTCTTTAAAAAGGTTCTGGTGATATAATTTCTGTATAATTATTACTTAATTAATAATTCCAGCATTTTAGTAAAAGGATGGTCATTTGGCTATTTCTCCCTTAGACCAAAGACAATTATGTTTGTAAACATACAGTTTTTTCTGCCATTTGAAGAGTAGGTTTTCCATAGAATGGTCCTCAACTCTCATTGGTAAACTGTTAGTGAGAGAAGGAACATTACAGGGAAGGACTGGACCTGAAGTTTGATTATGTCTTCTGTTTCTAAGTTAGTCCCAGCCTTGGGTAATCTATGAAAAGAATTTCTCCCATTCTCTCAAAATTGAATTGAACACAATGGTTCTAACACCTGTGTGAATTCTGGATGGAGGAGAAGGTTAGTTCAATGTACTGAGATTGAAAATGAAGATAAAAGAAAAAAGAATCAAAATGTCTCCTAATCATTAGTTTTTAAGAATTATTTTCTCAATAAATATATTATGTATATATAATCATTTTGTACATGTATTTTGTACAGGCACAAACAAGATTGTATGATAGACACACAAAATCATATATGTTTTTCTATGTATCTGTGTGTATGTATAAGCAAGCTTGAAACTGATATTCCAATAACTTCTTTTTAAACACTCAAATATTATCAAGACCAGTGTCAATTATGCTGCAAAATAGATAATGCGACATGTTCACAAAGATAAAAGATAATATCACAATAGTCCTGGTATGTTCTTTAAGAGGTCACTGAGTTATTTGTACCATTTTTTTCCTTTCATTTACACACACAAAACACATACATAATTATCTTATATTACCCCAGATATATTACAAGAAAATTTTTAGTATTCAATTTTACAATGTTTTGAGTTCTAAATTTTTCTATCTCCCTCTACTATCCTCTTTCAAATAATGTAGGCAGTTTCTTCTACTTTATGCATATGCTATCACATAAACTATTTCCATTTTAGTCATAATAGTGAAAGAAAAAAATCAAAAGAGAAAAAAAAATTAAGTAAATGAAAGAAATATACTTTGATCTGCATTCAGAACCTATCAATTCTTTATCTGGGTACATATAATGTATTTTTATCATAAGCCCTTCAGTTTTGTCTTAAACATTTTCCTGAGAATTGCTAAGTCAGTTACAAATGATCATCTCATAATTTTGCTGGTACTTTATACAAAGTACATTTGACTTTGCATCTGCTCATAGAAGTCTTTCCAGAATTATTTATGAGAATATAATTTCTTATAGCATAACAATATTCCATAATAATTAAATATCACAATTTATCCAGCCATTCCACATCTGATGGGTATCCCCTCAACTTCAAATTTTTTGCCCTCATAAAAGTCGATATAAATATTTTGTACAAATAAGTCTATTACTATTTCTTTTTAATCTTTTTAATGTTCTTTAATCTTTTTTAATCTCTATATTTTAAAAATTCTTTTATTGTTTTTTTTTGTTTCTCATAAAGCTATTAGCTTTCATTTGCTCAATTCTAATTTTTAAGGAACTATTTTTTCATATGAGCATTTGTACATCCATTTCCATTTGTCCAGTTCTAATTTTAAAGGAGTTTTTTTTTTCCTAGTAGATTTTTTTTCTGTTTGAGCAATTCTGCTTTCCAAGACATATTTCTCCTGAATGGCTTCATGTACTTCCTTTACAATTTATGCTAGTAAGATTTCTAAGGTATCTTCTTCAACATTTTTTGTTTCTCTATTTCTAGCCATATGAAAAGATGCTCCAAGTCATTATTAATCCCAGAAATGCAATTTTTTTTTAATTTTTATTTAATAATTAGTTTATATTGACAGAATCCATGCCAGGGTAATTTTTTTTTTTTTACAACATTATCCCTTGCACTCGTTTCTGTTCCAATTTTTTCCCCTCCCTCCCTCCACCCCCTCCCCTAGATGGCAAGCAGTTCTTTATATGTTGGATATGTTGCAGTATATCCTAGATACAATATATGTTTGCAGAACCGAACAGTTCTCTTGTTGCACAGGGAGAATTGGATTCAGAAGGTGTAAATAACCCGGGAAGAAAAACAAAAATGCAGATAGTTCACATTCGTTTCCCAGTGTTCTTTCTTTGGGTGTAGCTGCTTTTGTCTGTCATTTATCAATTGAAACTCAGTTAGGTCTCTTTGTCAAAGAAATCCACTTCCATCAAAATATGTCCTCATACAATATCGTTGTCGAAGTGTATAATGATTTCCTGGTTCTGCTCATTTCACTTAGCATCAGTTCATGTAAGTCTCGCCAGTCCTCTCTGTATTCATCCTGCTGGTCATTTCTTACAGAGCAATAATATTCCATATCATTCATATACCACAATTTACCCAGCCATTTTCCAATTGATGGGCATCCATTCATTTTCCAGTTTCTAGCCACTACAAATAGGGCTGCTACAAACATTTTGGCACATACAGGTCCCTTTCCCTTCTTTAGTATTTCTGTGGGATATAAGCCCAATAGAAACACTGCTGGATCAAAGGGTATGCACAATTTGATAATTTTTTGGGCATAATTCCAGATTGCTCTCCAGAATGGTTCGATTCGTTCACAACTCCACCCACAATGCATTAGTGTCCCAGTTTTCCCGCATCCCCTCCAACATTCATCATTATTTTTTCCTGTCATCTTAGCCAATCTGACAGGTGTGTAGTGGTATCTCAGAGTTGTCTTAATTTGCATTTCTCTGATCAATAATGATTTGGAACACTCTTTCATATGAGTGGTAATAGTTTCAATTTCATCCTCTGAAAATTGTCTGTTCATATCCTTTGACCAAAAATGCAAATTAAGACAACTCTGAGATATCACTACACACATGTCAGATTGGCTAGAATGACAGGGAAAGATAATGCAAAATGTTGGAGGGGATGTGGGAAAACTGGGACACTGATACATTTTTGTTGGAATTGTGAATACATCCAGCCATTCTGGAGAGCAATTTAAACTATGTTCAAAAAGTTATCAAATTGTGCATATACTTTGATCCTACAGTGTTACTACTGGGCTTATATCCCAAAGGGATTTTAAACAAGGGAAAGGGACCTGTATGTGCAAGAATATTTGTGGCGGCCCTCTTTGTAGTGGCCAGAAACTGGAACCTGAGTGGATGCGCATCAAGTGGAGAATAGCTGAATAAATTGTGCTATTTGAATATTATGGAATATTATTGTTTTGTAAGAAATGATCAGTAGGATGATTTCAGAAAGGCCTGGAGAGATTTACATGCAAAGTGAAATGAGCAGGACCAGAAGATCATCATATACTTCAACAACATACTATATGATGATTAATTCTGATGGACGTGGCCCTCTTTAACAATGAGATGAACCAAATCAGCTACAATAGAGCAGTACTGAACTGAACCAGCTACATTCAGGGAAAGAACAATGGGAGATGACTATGAACCACTGCATAGAATTCCCAATCCCTCTATTTTTGTCCACCTACATTTTTGATTTCCTTCACAGGCTAATTGTACACTATTTCAAAGTCCAATTCTTTTTGTAAGCAAAATAACTATTTGGACATGTATACATATATTGTATTTAACTTATACTTTAACATATTTAACATATATTGGTCAACCTGCCATCTGGGGAAAGGGATGGAGGAAGGAGGGGAAAAGTTGGAACAAAAAGTTTTGCAATTGTCAATGCTGAAAAATTATCCATGCATATATCTTGTAAATAAAAAGCCATAATAATAATAAAAAATGAAAACCAAAAAAAGAAAGAAAAAGAAAAAGAAAAAAAAAGAAAAAGAAAAGAAAAAAGATGACCATGGTAGAGGTGGCAACAGGGAATTTGTCTTAAATAAAGTTAATACAAAAGTTTTTAAAATGATAAAATAAGAACAGAATAGTACATGTATAGGAAGGAAATAAGTGTATAATATTCTATTTTGTGAATCTTAACTATTCATATTACTGTGTTAGCTAACAAAGAAGAAGAAACAGCAGACTAACAAGTCAAATTGCTACAGTGTTTCCTTTTTCTGTAAGTTCTGTAAGATCAGTACTGATCTACAGAAGGGAATTTTTCAAATAACTGAAATTTGCCAACATTCAACAAATTAACAATTAAAATATTATTAATAAAACAATATTTTTGATTCTCCTTTTCCAAGTTATTGGCTTAATTTTCATGACTTTCTTGCCAAACTCTTATTTCTCTCTTTAATTTTCCCTTTATCTTGTTTACTGGATATTGTGAGCTCTTCCATGAGCCAAGATCAATTCAGGTTTTTTGAAGGCTTTGAATTTAGGATTTTTGACTTTGATAACTTCTGGTTGTGTGGTTTGATCTTTGCCATCATAATAACTTACTATAATCAATTTTTTTAAAATGTTGTTTGCTAATTTCCCCAGATTATTCCTGAACTTTTAACTCTTTGTTAAAGTAGTTCTCTGCTTCCAGGGGTAGGTTATACTGCCTCAAACTTTAAGGGTTTATGCTGCTCATTTCAAAGATCCTTCTAAGGATCTGTATGTTTTCAGTTTTTCCAAAGTGGTATCATCTAAGGAGGCATGTGTCTGCTATATTCCTGTTTTGTGCTCTGGTCTATGAGCAAACTCAAGGACTTTTTTTTTTCTGCCCTGGGATTGTGAGGAGGCTTCCAGCTTCACTATGGCTATAAGCTCTAGTGTAATAATGTTACTCCTTGCCCTGGGACTGCCACACAGCACTGTGATGTAGAATTTAGTATGGGTAAAGCATATGTGTCCAGTGCTAGCAAAGTGATCTCCCTCTAATATCTTTCTGGACAATTGTTTAACTCTTTTACCATATGAGGTCTGAGAGCTACAGAAGCCCCTAGTGCTGCTGTTGTTGATAAATGATTCAGTGGATCATTTGTGTGAAATGAAACCAAGTAGTTTTTGGTTTGCTATGGCTACACTGGCATGACCTCTGCTGGACTATGCTCCATTTTCATCCAGCAGCAACAAACCTCTGCTGAACTTCTAAATTATCTTTGCTGTATATGGGTTGAAAGATCTGAAAACTTCTACTCCTGTCAGTGATTTGCTCACCTTGATGCCTGTTCTTGGTTGGTTGAGCTTGGGCTGTGATGGCTTAGTCTACATTGAAAAGTGATCCGCTCTCTCCTTAATACAACAGATATCTTCTGCTGGTCCTTCCAAGTTTGGGGGCAGGAAAATTGTTTCATTACATTTTTTGTGGGTTCTAATGTTCTAAAATTGTTTTGAGTCATTATTTAAATGGATTTGAAGGGATTTGAGGGAGAGCTAAGTAGAGTTTCTGACTTTATTCTGCCACCTCTGTCCTCTTGTACCTTTAATTTAAAAGAGAATTTTTGGTGTGCTTATCTGGAACCTCTTTTTTCTAAAGGCCTTCAAAGGATAATTAAGAGATGCCTAAAGTAATATCATGACATTGTTTTGTAACTTTAACTTTTGGAAATTCTTTATCAGTTCTCTTTTCAAACTTAAGATTAAGTACTATAACAGCAGATGTGCAGTTACCATTCTCTGTGTTCACTTATCCCCTTGTTCATTATATCTTTAACCTATTAATGTTTACATTGTACTTTTCCTTTTTTTTTTTTTCTCTTTCTTGAGTATGGCACATTTACTTTCTGAAATCTAGTCATTGGGTTGTTTTACAATATATTTAGTATATCCTGCAGACATATTCTCCTTTCTAAGGAGAAAGCAAGACTTTCACTATTTCTCTGCCATTTACAAATTTGCATAAACCTGAGGGAAACAGATATCTCTTCAAGAAGAGCTGAATTTAAATAAAGGAAACAAGAAAATCAAATTGTTAGTATAAAAAATGAAAAAAAATGAATTTACTACCAACAAAGAAAAAAATAAATCAATAATTAGGAGCTATTTTGCCTGACTTTATGCCAATAAATATGATAATTTAAGTGAAATGGATGAATACTTATAAAAATGTACATTGCCCAATTTAATGGAAGAGGAAATAAATTACTTAATAGTCCCATTTTAGAAATAGAAATTGAACAAGTTATTAATCAACTCCCTCAAAAAAAAATCTATAGGACCAGATAGATTTACAAATGAATTCTATCAAACATTTAAAGAACAATTAATTCTAATATTATGCAAAATATTTGGAAAAATAGGAAAAGACCTAGGAAAAATAACAAAGTTCACATGGAAAAACAAAAGGTCAAGAATTTCAAGGGAATTAATAAAAAAAAAAAATCAAATGAAGGTGGCCTAGCTGTACCAGATCTAAAATTATATTATAAATCAGCAGTTACTAAAACCATCTGGTATTGGTTAAGAAATAGACTAGTTGATCAATGGAATAGGTTAGGTTCAAAGGACAAAATAGCCAATAACTTTAATAATATAGTGTTTGACAAACCCAAAGACCCCAGTTTTTGGGATAAGAATGCATTATTTGACAAAAATTGCTGGGAAAATTGGAAATTAGTATGGCAGAAACTAGGCATTGACCCACACTTAACACTATACACCAAGATAAGGTCAAAATGGATTTATGACCTAGGCATAAAGAATGAGATTATAAATAAATTGGAAGAATATAGGATAGTTTACCACTCAGACCTGTGGAAGAGGGAGAAATTTATGACCAAAGAAGAACTAGAGATCACTGTTGACCACAAAATAGAAAATTTTAATTATATCAAATTGAAAAGTTTTTGTACAAACAAAACAAATGCAGACAAGATTGAAGGGAAACAATAAACTGGGAAAACGTTTTTACAGTCAAAGCTTCTGATAAAGGCCTCATTTCTAAAATATATAGAGAATTGACTCTAATTTATAAGAAATCAAGCCATTCTCCAATAGATAAATGATCAAAGGATATGAACAGGCAATTCTCAGATGAAGAAATTGAAACTATTTATAGACATATGAAAATATGCACCAAATCATTATTGATCAGAGAAATGCAAATTAAGATAACTCTGAGATACCACTACACACCTGTCAGATTGGCTAGAGTGACAGGGAAAGATAATGCGGAATGTGGGAAAACAGGGACACTAATACATTGTTGGTGGAATTGTGAACACATTCAGCCATTCTGGAGAGCAATTTGGATCTATGCTCAAAAAGTTATCAAACTGTGCCTACCCTTTGATCCAGCAGTGTTTCTACTGGGCTTATACCCCAAAGAGATACTAAAGAAGGGAAAGGGACCTGTATGTGCTAAAATGTTTGTGGCAGCCCTGTTTGTAGTGGCTAGAAACTGGAAATTGAATGGATGCCCATCAATTGGAGAATGGTTGAGTAAATTGTGGTATATGAACGTTATGGAATATTATTGTTCTGTAAAGAATGACCAGCAGGATGAATACAGAGAGGACTGGTGAGACTTACATGAACTGATGCTAAGTGAAATGAGCAGAACCAGGAGATCATTATATACCTCAACAATGATACTGTTTGAGGATGTATTCTGATTGAAGTGGATCTCTTTGATAAAGAGAGCTAATTCAGTTTCAATTGATCAAGCATGGGCAGAAGCAGCTACACCCAAAGAAAAAACACTGGGAAATGAATATAAACTGCTTGCATTTTTGCTTTTCTTCCCGAGTTATTTATACCTTCTGAATCCAATTCTCCCTGTGCAATAAGAAAACTGTTTGGTTCTGTACACATATATTGTATCTAGGATATACTGTAACCTATTTAACATGTAAAGGACTGCTTACCATCCAGAGGAGGGGGTGGAGGGAGGGAGGGGAAAAATCGGATCAGAAGTGAGTGCAAGGGATAATGCTGTAAAAAATTACCCTGGCATGGGTTCTGTCAATAAAAAGTTATTAAAAAAAAAAGAAAAGAAAAGAAAAGAAAAGAAAAGAAAAGAAAACTCTCTTTGGAGTATTATGTTCAATTCTGGGCATGATAGTTTCAAAAGTACAATGATATTCTGAAAAGTATTTAGAGGAATACCGAGTTATCTTGTCATTTGTTCAATTCAGAATAGTTAAGAATATAGTTGATATTAAAAAGAATAAGTTGAACATATTTACACGTGTGCTGTTTCATTAAAAATATTCTGTTTTTTTTTCTCCTTGTGTACCATTCCTGAATATACCTTCTGCCCTTCAGCCATCATTTTCTTCTCACCTTTTCCCTCATTCCCTAGAATTTTGAATTCTCCCTTTAGAATGTGGATTATAGGTGAATTTCCTTTTAATATTACTAGAAAAATGGTTTCTCCTCATTTCCTGGCCAACATTTGAAGTTTTATATATATATATATATAGTTTTCCAATAAATGGAGAAAAGTGATTTACTCTGTGGGTAGGAAAATAACTAAAGGATCAAGTCAAACACACACAAGCTAGCCTTCTCAGAAATAAAATATTGGGTTTTGTTACAATTTTAAAAGCCTTAACTGAATTATTTTTGAGTGAATTATTTAATTTTGATATAAAAATATTATCATTTGGAATTGGAGTTATATCAGGTTATATTTCTTCTATATCTATAAAAGAGAAAATTTTAATTCAAATTGGTCCTTAAATCATGAAAAATGTATGTTTTATATTTGGATTTGGCCGATGTTGCCGCTTGTAACAGTAGCTCATTAACAAAACAATCCAGCAAGAGCACACGCCTGTCAATTAATTTATCATGTCTATATTTAAGGGACAAAATTCCATACTTCTCTCTAGTTAATGTGCACATTTCCCAGTCAGAGTTGGTAATTTGAGGGTTATTTTTTCCCTCCTGCAACATCATTAGTGATTCCCTGGGGAGAGAATAGACAGAAGCCATGACATGATTTCATGGTGTTGCCTACAAAAATTATGAAGTAGGAAAGTGCTTTCACCACTCTAAAGTTTTTTAATGCAAATTTATCATCACTTGGTCTCCTTAATCCTTTTATCCCTTGTATGAGTTGCCTTCTGTTTTCCTATGGAATCTTATCATCACTTCTTTTTATCATGCTCTGTATTTGTTGTTATTGTTCAGTTTTGTTTCAGTGTTCATGACTTGTTTACTGTTAAAGGACACCCTGTAGCAATGACTACATCTAAATATCAATGTCATTCATGTACTAGTGGATCATCTGCTGAGGCTCATTTTGTTTGAATAATCTTGATATTAAAGTCTTTGATTATTTCCCCTCCCTCTACTACAGTTTAAAAGATGGAAGAAATCTGAATTCATCTTTTGAATTCTCCTAGAAAAAATCATGTGATATTCCTATCTATTTCTGAGTTTTAGTTAGATCTGATTGCAATTGTAGATGGATTTCTCAATCAGAAAGCTTTAAAAGTTAATTGTGCTATTAGATCTAAAGAAGATAGACCTGATAGAGACATTCCCAGAGTAATTAGTGATGAAAAAAAAATTGAAGTTAGAAATACTTTCCCCAAAATTCTGTGATTTCATCAGTAATTTAATCAAAAATTCCATCATTGATCTATTAATGATTGAATTATGATTGAATGATTTCATCAATTCCTTCCCCCAAAATACATTACAATGCTCCCAGGAATTCTTAATATAGAGACTGGATAGACGGATGATACTCAGAAAGACAGACAGCTAATAATTGATTTCATTTGTAATCCAACATATTTTATTTTATGCACTTAAAAACATGAGAAGCTAATAAATTTATAAGACTATCAAGGGGATGCATGCCACGAAAAACATTTAAGACTTCATGCTCCAATTCAAGTGTCACTTTATCATAATCACATATAACTCAAAGAATTTTTAAAGTGCTACCTGAATTATTAAAATATAGTTAACAAAATAAATAAAACATACAATTAAAACACAGATAACATTAGTACATGATTTTCTTAGTCAATCTATGACAATGTATGGTTTAGTGATCCCTATTTCAATTGCAGTTTGGAATCATTCATCTAGATTATTTTAAGAGTTTCTGTAGCCAAAATTCTAGTAATAGTTCTTGTAATGAAGTTGACTGGTCTTCATACAACAGTCCCTTTTCAGTTCATATTCTAAGATATTATTTTGTTTTGTTTTTGAGGAGAGGCTTATCCCTTCTAGGATAGTTCTGTCACAATTTTAGCTTTGTTTACATTGTCTTTGAGAACCTAGGGCCATGACCTCATCCACATCACAATGAGTTACTAACAAAATGAGACTTTAGTGGATGTAGATAGTGCCTATTAAAAAAAAAAAAAACAAAAAACAAAAAACAATAATGATGTTATAGTTCAAATAAGAAAAATGGATTTTTGAGAAAATAATTGTTAATTAATTCCAATGTTTAAATATACAGAAAAATATTATTTTTCTAATGATAATAATTAGATCTAATGATCTAATGAATTCTCTTAAAAATTCAGGGAAAGTATATTATATTATAGCATTTATCAGAGACATAGTAAAATGATATAATAACTTTAAAAATATTTTCCTTATTAACACTTTCTACCCTGTATTCATTGCCTAAAAACCAGGTGTGGTAAATTTCACACCTTCCTTGTAACTCTCCAGCACCCTTAAGATATTTGGAGCCTTAACTCATTTCATATATATATAGTACAGTCACAATAAGCTTCAAGTCTAAAGTCTCCTTGTATTTCAGTTCTGTTAATCTTGGCTTCTCAGAGTATTTGTTGGAATAGTAGCAACAGTGACCATGATATTATGCTTTTAATGGCACCAAAGTTTGAGCATCAGAATCAGGCAGTCCATATCCTAAATCAAGAATTGAAAAGGACAAGGAAACAGACAAAACCCACAAACATGACTATTTGGACCACAAGTCCTAAAAGGGAGAAAGAGGAAAGTACAATTTAGTTCCTGATGCCAATAAATACTGGTTAGACTAAGAGAGAAGGATTGCCCCATCTTGGAAATTTTAAAGACAGCATGCTCTAAATACACAGCCAATTAAAATAAAGTTATTCTTACTCACATGGTAAGGAAACAGAGTGTTTCTCACAGAATCAAGGATCAGACATTCTTTAAACAAATACCTACATCTTAGGTGTTCTGAATATTTTCAGCAAAGTCTCATATTCCTTCAAGGTAAGTAGTATAAATGTTATCATCAGGTGCCACCTTTTCCTTGGAGACATTCTATTCACCTTATACTTGTTTGTGAATAAATATTGAACTGCATCTGCCTTCTTATTAAGATGAGAGTCCTGCTTCTCTCTAAACTTCGATTGTACTGTATTTTTGATGGAACTGAATGCTAACCTCTTAAAAATGGATGAGCTACCCTAATGGCTGACTCTGTGAAATTCTTGTTTTTCATTAGCAGCATCTGAATTTCCCCATCATTTTCATCAAAACTTATATTTATGTTTGTGAATGTTCTGACCCAGATAAGAAAATTCAGTGTTGCATTTTAAATCTCTGAAAGCTGTCCACTCCTTTTCTGCTCCACTGTTGCCAATTGTGTACTAAATCAATTTATTCTCCAAGTTAACAGCAAATGGTTCCCTGTAAGAAAACCACTCTAATTTGCTAATGTTACTTTTTTTCCCCCAGGAGATCAAGAGTCTAAAATCCTTCATGATGATGCAGATGCAATTGTAATGGGATCCAGATCCTTAAAAATACTCAATGATCATTGAAACAAGCCAAGTCTGAAAATCAGGTAACAAAGAGATTTTATTGAGAAAGTCTGAAGGAATTGGTAGTTTCTGACCAGAAATGGTCTTTGCTCTTGTAATGGGAAGAGAGACCATTACAGAAGTAAACAAACTTTATGCAAATCACTTAAACATATTTCTCAGTTTCTCGATAAACTCAATTTCTCATTTATATATATAAAGTAAGGGAGTTGGATGATGGCCTACAAGGTATTTTCTATCCTGAAATTTAAGATCTCATGATCCCATTTATTCCACTTTGAAATGTGAGTAGGGCTTACAATATTATAAGGTATTTCTTTTTGTGTAGTTCTAATAGAAAGGTTTTCCCCATTTGTATTAAAAAGAAATAGATATAACTTGCACACATTTCTTCTAGTTCTACCCTCTTAGAGCCAAGTAGAGAAATCCAAACCCTTCTCCTATTTGACATTTGACAGTCTCTTATATTCCACAATGTGGTTATCAAATTCTCCTAAGGGCTTTCCTTCTTCAGTGTAAATTAACATAGTTTGTTGTGGTTTTTTAAACTAATCTTATAGTCTTTAGATTTTTGAATTTATCAAATGTCTGCAGAATCCATTCAATGTTTTATACACCTGAGCTTTTGGGGGATGAATCAAGCCTGGAGGAAACAGAGAATATAGACTGCAGGATTTTTTCTCTGTCACTTAGAATTAAGAAAGATTATACCTTCCACCTTAATTGCACCACAGAACTGATATATACCAGACCAAAATATATAAATTTGGCTTTGACAACTTCCCAGTTCCTTTTCTGAACTTTATTTTCCTATCTTTTGTTGCCCTATGAATGTAGATGTTCAGTCCCTCTATGCTGAGCACTGGCAACTTGAAACACCCTTTCCTCAACATCCCTCTCTGGTTTTCATTTCTGCTCAAGATCCTTCCTTCAACTTCCCAATCAAAATTCCTTTAGTCTGATCTCAGCACGGTATTAGGAAGAGGGAAATGATTAAACATTCAAAATTCTCAGAGATATTAATCTTTTGAAAAGGACATAGTCATCTGAATGAAATCACTTTCTAGAATTTCCAGGTAATATGTTAAAAGTCAATATGCCATCAACATTGTAATCAATTAGGTTTTATTTGGTAGTTACTATATTGTAAGGTATTGTACTATACACATTGAATAGAAAGATGACTAGCACATGCTACCTATCCCTTAAAGAATTTATAACATTATAATGAAGTACAGTAGGGACCTTTCCAAATATCACTTCCCTCTCCTTGCCACATTGCTAGGTATGGATTTCAACCAACTCTGAGTGTAGAAAAGTTATGTGATATTTTAGAAGGCCTGATTTTAAGGATCCCTGAGCTCATGGCATTGTAATACATGGACAGATCAATTTGGAGTCAGTTGATGTGGTTTAAAATTTCACAAATATTATACAACCTCAGACATTTCTTTGACTTTGGCTTTCTTATCTGTAAAATGAAGGGATTGGTGTAGGTAATCTAAACCCTAAGGCATATATTATAGTCACTATAATTTATTTTCTCAAATTCCATAGTAGCAAAGATTCACTAAAAAGAATTAAAGTTTCCTCATATTCCTTTGGTTCACACACAAGCTGCAAAATATTGAACAGCAAATTCCCATTTTTTATTTCCAGACCTTTCAACTGAAGTCATGTCATTGACGTATAAGAGGGTAATTGATCCATATAATTATTTTTAGTTGAAATTTCTGGGGCACATTCCTACACATATTGATTACCCTCAGTATTCCACTCTGAAAGATGACAATTAAGGCTACTCATCTTAAATCATTCAATTTAAAAATCAAAGTTGAACATTTTAAAACATTAATAATAAAGATGAGGAATTCACATATATTATCAATAATCCAGAAATCTGGAATGAAAACTTTATAATATAATTGATTTCTGACATTTTCCATTTTCAAAGTAAAACTAGACACAAGCTTTACTTGTTTGGAAGGAATTAGGTAAAAGATCTAATTGATTATTTCATTTCTATAGTTCTGTGATTTTGTAAGGAACATTGATTTAAATCTTTACTCTTGGTATGCTGCATTTTATATTATGGGTGTTTTATTACACTATGCACCAAATTATGGAAGATGCAAATGTGATGTTTTTCATTTGCTTTATTAGATTGAATCATATTTATTAATCAACTCTAACAAATATTTTCTATGACAGTCTCAAGTGTATTAAAGTTCCCCTTACATGTTTTCAAACAAATATAATATTGAAAGAAACATAAACATTATAGAACTCTTCACAGAGCTCTCATATCCCTATGTGAAAGACATTCACATAGTATTTTTCATGGTATTTTTCAGAGAATCATAGATGTATCCTTGAGAGAATTTGGAGCATACATAGATATTTTGTAACTAGTTCTAATCAGCTAACCACATGGTGAATAGGAAGCCTTTTGACAAATTGCAGAAACACTGAAAAAAAAAAAAATTAGCAGCCAGAGCCTTGACTATTTTTTTTTCTTTTGGTTTATCAGTTTTGCTTGGATTCTTTTAGTGATGATTTTTAGCGAGACATAAATCTATAACAAAGAATTCTCAGGCCTTTGTCTCAGTGAAATGCATCTATGTTCCATAAAATGGAACCTTATTTTTTGCCTTCCTCATTAATTATGCTTTCATCACAGGTGAATATTAATCGAGAGGTTCAGAACTTGTGAGTTCCAAAAGGTTGGGAGAGTTAACTGTTAGTTGTTTTCAGAAGCTTAGCAGCTAGAAAATTATGAGGTAGCCTTCATTTTCAGTTTTTAACCAGCCTGAAATCAAGAAGAGCAACAAGTGATCTTATGAAAACAACTCTGGGCTCCAGCCAAGGGATAACTAAGAGGAATCAACTACTGCATCAGGATTTAGTAGGAC